>NC_083409.1:21658047-21907000 GCF_020745735.1 Hemiscyllium ocellatum
GGGGGATAGGGTTCAGTGTGGGGGGAATGGTTCAGTGTGGGGTTAGGGTTCAGTGTGGGGGAAGGGTTCAGTGTGGGGGGAAGGGTTCAGTGTGGGGTTAGGGTTCAGTGTGGGGGAAGGGTTTAGTGTGGGAGAAGGATTCAGTGTGGGGGGAAGGGTTCAGTGTGGGGTTAGGGTTCAGTGTGGGGGGAATTGTTCAGTGTTGGGGGAAGGGTTCAGTGTGGGGGGAAGGGTTCAGTGTGGGGGGAGGGTTCAGTGTGGGGGAAAGGATTCAGTGTGGAGTGAGGTTTCAGTGTGGGGGATAGGGTTCAGTGAGGGGGAAGGGTTCAGTGTTGGGGGAGGATTCAGTGTGGGAGGAGGATTCAGTGTGGGGGGAAGGGTTCAGTGTGGTGTTAGGGTTCAGTGTGGGGGGAAGGGTTCAGTGTGGGGGGAAGGGTTCAGTGTGGGGTAAGGGTTCAGTGTGGGGTAAGGGTTCAGTGTGGGGGGAAGGGTTCAGTGTGGGGGATAGGGTTCAGTGTGGGGGGAATGGTTCAGTGTGGGGGAAGGGTTCAGTGTGGGGGAAGTGTTCAGTGTGGGGGTAATGGTTCAGTGTGGGGGGGTAGGGTTCAGTGTGGGCGGGAAGCGTTCAGTGTGGGGGGTAGGGTTCAGTGTGGGGGAAGGGTTCAATGTGGGGGAAGGGCTCAGTGTGGGGGAAGGGTTCAGTGTGGGGGGAAGGGTTAATTTTGTGGTTAGGGTTCAGTGTGGGGGTAGGGTTCAGTGTGGGGGAAGGGTTCAGTGTGGGGGGAAGGGTTAAGTGTGGGTTTAGGGTTCAGTGTGGGGGAAGGGTTCAATGTGGGGGGTTAGGTTTAAGTGTGGGGTTAGGGTTCAGTGAGGGGGGAAGTGTTCAGTTTGGGGGAACGGTTCAGTGTGCGGGTAGGGTTCAGTGTGGGGGGAAGGGTTCAGTGTTGGGGAATGGTTCAGTGTGGGGGGAAGGGTTAATTTTGGGGTTAGGGTTCAGTGTGGGGGTAGGGTTCAGTGTGTGGGGGAAGGGTTCAATGTGGGGGAAGGGTTCAGTGTGGGGGAAGGGTTCAGTGTGGTGGGAAGGGTTAATTTTGGGGTTAGGGTTCAGTGTGGGGGTAGGGTTCAGTGTGGGGGAAGGGTTCAGTGTGGGGGGTAGGGTTAAGTGTGGGGTTAGGGTTCAGTGGGGGGGAAGGGTTCAGTTTGGGGATGCGGCTCAGTGTCGGGGTAGGGTTCACTGTGGGGGAAGGGGTCAGTGTTGGGGAATGGTTCAGTGTGGGCAATTGGTTCAGTGTGGGGCGAAGGGTTCAGTTTAGGGGGTAGGGTTAAGTGTGGGGTTAGGGTTCAGTGTGGGGGAAGGGTTCAGTGTGGGGGGAAGGGTTCAGTGTGGGGGAAGGGTTCAGTGTGGGGGGAAGGGTTCAGTGTGGGGGGAAGGGTTCAGTGTGGGGGAATGGTTCAGTATGGGGGGAAGGGTTCAGTGTGGGGGAAGGGTTCACTGTGGGGGGGAATGGTTCAGTATGGGGGAAGATTTCAGTGTGGGGGAAGGGTTCAGTGTGGGGGGAAGACTTCAGTGCGGGGGGAAGGGTTCAGTGTGGGGGAAGGGCTCAGTGTGGGGGGAATGGTTCAGTGTGGGGGAAGATATCAGTGTGGGGGAAGGGTTCAGTGTGGCGGGAAGGGTTCATTGTGGGGGAAGGGTTCAGTGTGGGGGGAAGGGCTAAGTGTGGGGTTAGGGTTCAGTGTTGGGGGAAGGGTTCAGTGTGGGGGAAGGGTTCAGTGTGTGGGGAATGGTTCAGTGTGGGGGGAAGGGTTCAGTGTGGGGGGTAGGGTTCTTTGTGGGGTTAGGGTTCAGTGTGGGGATTAGGGTTCAGTGTGGGAGAAGGATTCAGTGTGGATGGGAAGGGTTCAGTGTGGGGGAAGGGTTCAGTGTCGGGGGAATGGTTCAGTGTGTGCGGAAGGATTCAATGTGGGGGGCTAGGGTTCTTTGTGGGGTTAGGGTTCAGTGTGGGGGTTAGGGTTCAGTGTGGGAGAAGTATTCAGTATGGGGGGAAGGGTTCAGTGTGGGGTTAGGGTTCAGTGTGGGGGATAGGGTTCAGTGTGGGGGAAGGGTTCAGTGTGGGGGGGAAGGGTTCAGTGTGGGGGGTTAGGGTTCAGTGTGGGGGGGAAGGGTTCAGTGTGGGGGGTTAGGGTTTAGTGTGGGGGGGAGGGTTCAGTGTGGGGGGTAGGGTTCAGTGTGGGGGGGAAGGGTTCAGTGTGGGTGGTAGGGTTCAGTGTGGGGGGAAGGGTTCAGTGTGGGGGAAAGGGTTCAATGTTGGGGGGAGGGTTCAGAGTGGGGGGAATGGTTCAGTGTGGGGGGTAGAGTTCAGTGTTGGGGGAAGGGTTCAATGTGGGGAGAAGGATTCAGCGTGGAGGGGAAAGGGTTCAGTGTGGGGTTAGGGTTCAGTGTGGGGGGGAAGGGTTCACTGTGGGGGTTAGGGTTCAGTGTGGGGGCAATGGTTCAGTGTGGGGGCGAAGGGTTCAGTGTGGGGGGAATGGTTCAGTGTGGGGCGAATGGTTCAGTGTGGGAGAAGGGTTCAGTGTGGGGGGTAGGGTTCAGTGTGGGAAGTAGGTTTCAGTGTGGGGGGCAGGGTTCAGTGTGGGGCAGGGTTTAGTGTGGGGGGAAGGGTTCAGTGTCGGGGAAGGGTTCAGTGTCGGGGTAGGGTTCAGAGTGGGGGGAAGGATTCAGTGTGGGTGGTAGGGTTCAGTGTGGGGGAATGGTTCAGTGTGGGGAGAAGGGTTCAGTGTGGGTGGTAGGTTTCAGTGTGGGAAGAAGGGTTACGTGTGGGGGGTAATGGTTCAGTGTGGGGGAAGGGTTCAGTGTTGTGGGGGAAGGGTTCAGTGTGGGGGTACGGTTCAGTGTGGGGGGGTTCAGTGTGGGGGTATGCTTCAGTGTGGGGGGAATGGTTCAGTGTGGGGGATAGGGTTCTTTGTGGGGTTAGGGTTCAGTGTGGGGGGAATGTTTCAGTGTGGGGGAAGGGTTCAGTGTGGTGTTAGGGTTCAGTGTGGGGGGTAGGGTTCAGTGAGGGGGAAGGGTTCAGTGTGGGGGGGTAGGCTTCAATGTGGGGGAAAGGGTTCAGTGTGGGGGGAAGGGTTCAGTGTGGGGGGATAGGGTTCAGTGTGGGGGGAAGGGTTCAGTGTGGGGGCGAAGGGTTCAGTGTGGGGGAAGGGTTCAGTGTGGGGGCGTAGGGTTCAGTGTGGGGGTAATGGTTCAGTATGGGGGTAGGGTTCAGGGTGGGTGGTGGGGTTCAGTGTGGGGGAAGGTTTCAGTATGGGGGGTAGTGTTCAGTGTGGTGGGGAAGGGTTCAGTGTGGGGTGTTAGGGTTCAGTGTGGGGGGGAAGGGTTCAGTGTGGGGGGAAAGGGTTCAGTGTGGGGGGGGTTAGGGTTCAGTGTGGGGGGGAAGGTTTCAGTGTGGAGGGTAGGGTTCAGTGTGGGGGGGGATGGGTTCAGTATGGTGGGTAGGGTTCAGTGTGGGGGGTTAGGGTTCAGTGTGGGGGGAAGGGTTCAGTGTGGGGGGTTAGGGTTTAGTGTGGGGGGAAGGGTTCAGTGTGGGGGGTAGGGTTCAGTGTGGGGGGAAGGCTTCAGTGTGGGGGCAGGGTTTAGTGTGGGGGGAATGGTTCAGTGTCGGGGAAGGGTTCAGTGTCGGGGTAGGGTTCAGTGTGGGGGGAAGGATTCAGTGTGGGGTGAAGGGTTCAGTGTGTGTGGTAGGGTTCAGTGTGGGAAGAAGGGTTAAGAGTTGGGGGTAATGGTTCAGTGTGGGGAAAGGGTTCAGTGTTGGGGGGAAGGGTTCAGTGTGGGGGTACGGTTCAGTGTGGAGGGGGTGGGTTCAGTGTGGGGGTAGGCTTCAGTGTGGGGGGAATGGTTCAGTGTGGGGGATAGGGTTCTTTGTGGGGTTAGGGTTCAGTGTGGGGGGAAGGGTTCAGTGTCGGGGGGAAGGGTTCAGTGTGGGGGAATGGTTCAGTGTGGGTGGTAGGGTTCAGTGTGGGAAGTAGGTTTCAATGGGGGGGAAGGGTTCAGTGTCGGGGAAGGGTTCAGTGTGGGGGAAGGGTTCAGTGTGGGGGTAAGGGTTCAGTGTGGGGGCAATGGTTCAGTGTGGGGGGGGGAAGGGTTCAGTGTGTGGGAAGGCCTCAGTGTGGGGGGAATGGTTCAGTGTCGGGGAAAGGATTCAATGTTGGGGGGAGGGTTCAGTGTGGGGGGAATGGTTCAGTGTGGGGGGGGTAGAGTTCAGTGTTGGGGGAAGGGTTCAGTGTGGGGAGAAGGATTCAGTGTGGAGGGGAAAGGGTTCAGTGTGGGGTTAGGGTTCAGTGTGGGGGGGAAGGGTTCACTGTGGGGGTTAGGGTTCAGTGTTGGGGCAATGGTTCAGTGTGGGGGCGAAGAGTTCAGTGTGGGGGGAATGGTTCAGTGTGGGGCGAATGGTTCAGTGTGGGGGAAGGGTTCAGTGTGGGGGGTAGGGTTCAGTGTGGGATGTAGGTTTCAGTGTGGGGGGAAGGGTTCAGTGTGGGGCGAATGGTTCAGTGTCGGGGGCAGGGTTCAGTGTGGGGCAGGGTTTAGTGTGGGGGGAAGGGTTCAGTGTCGGGGAAGGGTTCAGTGTCGGGGTAGGGTTCAGAGTTGGGGGAAGGATTCAGTGTGGGTGGTAGGGTTCAGTGTGGGGGAATGGTTCAGTGTGGGGAGAAGGGTTCAGTGTGGGTGGTAGGTTTCAGTGCGGGAAGAAGGGTTAAGTGTGGGGGGTAATGGTTCAGTGTCGGGGAAGGGTTCAGTGTTGTGGGGGAAGGGTTCAGTGTGGGGGTATGGTTCAGTGTGGGGGGGTGGGTTCAGTGTAGGGGTAGGCTTCAGTGTGGGGGGAATGGTTCAGTGTGGGGGATAGGGTTCTTTGTGGGGTTAGGGTTCAGTGTGGGGGGAATGTTTCAGTGTGGGGGAAGGGTTCAGAGTGGTGTTAGGGTTCAGTGTGGGGGGTAGGGTTCAGTGAGGGGGAAGGGTTCAGTGTGGGGGGGTAGGGTTCAATGTGGGGGAAAGGGTTCAGTGTGGGGGGAAGGGTTCAGTGTGGGGGGGATAGGGTTCAGTGTGGGGGGAAGGGTTCAGTGTGGGGGCGAAGGGTTCAGTGTGGGGGAAGGGTTCAGTGTGGGGGCGTAGGGTTCAGTGTGGGGGGAATGGTTCAGTATGGGGGTAGGGTTCAGGGTGGGTGGTGGGGTTCAGTGTGGGGGAAGTTTTCAGTATGGGGGGTAGTGTTCAGTGTAGTGGGGAAGGGTTCAGTGTGGGATGTTAGGGTTCAGTGTGGGGGGGAAGGGTTCAGTGTAGGGGGGAAGGGTTCAGTGTGGGGGGGGTTAGGGTTCAGTGTGGGGGGGAAGGTTTCAGTGTGGGGGGTAGGGTTCAGTGTGGGGGGATGGGTTCAGTATGGTGGGTAGGGTTCAGTGTGGGGGGGTTAGGGTTCAGTGTGGGGGGGAGGGTTCAGTGTGGGGGTTTAGGGTTTAGTGTGGGGGGGAAGGGTTCAGTGTGGGGGGTAGGGTTCAGTGTGGGGGGGAAGGGTTCAGTGTGGGGGCAGGGTTTAGTGTGGGGGAAGGGTTCAGTGTCGGGGAAGGGTTCAGTGTCGGGGTAGGGTTCAGTGTGGGGGGAAGGGTTCAGTGTGGGGTGAAGGGTTCAGTGTGTGTGGTAGGGTTCAATGTGGGAAGAAGGGTTAAGAGTTGGGGGTAATGGTTCAGTGTGGGGATAGGGTTCAGTGTTGGGGGGTAAGGGTTCAGTGTGGGGGTACGGTTCAGTGTGGAGGGGGTGGGTTCAGTGTGGGGGTAGGCTTCAGTGTGGGGGGAATGGTTCAGTTTGGGGGATAGGGTTCTTTGTGGGGTTAGGGTTCAGTGTGGGGGGAAGGGTTTAGTGTGGGTGGTAGGTTTCAGTGTGGGGGGGAATGGTTCAGTGTGGGTGGTAGGGTTCAGTGTGGGAAGTAGGTTTCAGTGTGGGGGGAAGGGTTCAGTGTCGGGGAAGGGTTCAGTGTGGGGGAAGGGTTCAGTGTGGGGGTAAGGGTTCAGTGTGGGGGAATGGTTCAGTGTGGGGGGGAAGGGTTCAGTGTGTGGGAAGGGTTCAGTGTGGGGGGAATGGTTCAGTGTGGGGGAAAGGATTCAGTGTTGGGGGGAGGGTTCAGTGTGGGGGGAATGGTTCAGTGTGGGGGGGTAGGGTTCAGTGTGGGGGACGGGTTCAGTGTGGGGAGAAGGATTCAGTGTGGAGGGGAAAGGGTTCAGTGTGGGGTTAGGGTTCAGTGTGGGGGGAAGGGTTCAGTGTGGGGGTTAGGGTTCAGTGTGGGGGCAAGGGTTCAGTGTGGGGGGAAGAGTTCAGTGTGGGGGGAAGGGTTCAGTGTGGGGCGAATGGTTCAGTGTGGGGGAAGGGTTCAGTGTGGGGCAGGGTTCAGTGTGGGGGGAAGGGTTCAGTGTGGGGGAAGGGTTCAGTGTCGGGGTAGGGTTCAGTGTGGGGGGAAGGATTCAGTGTGGGTGGTAGGGTTCAGTGTGGGGGAAGGGTTCAGTGTGGGGGAAGGGTTCAGTGTGGGGGGAAGGTTTCAGTGTGGGAGAAGGGTTCAGTGTGGGGGGTAAGGGTTCAGTGTGGGGGAAGGGTTCAGTGTGTGGGGAAGGGTTCAGTGTGGGGGGACGGGTTCAGTGTTGGGGAAGGGTTCAGTGTGGGGGTAGGGTTCAGTGTGGGGGGAATGGTTCAGTGTGGGGGATAGGGTTCAGTGTGGGGTTAGGGTTCAGTGTGGGGGGAATGTTTCAGTGTGGGGGAAGGGTTCAGTGTGGGGTTAGGGTTCAGTGTGGGGGGTAGGGTTCAGTGAGGGGGAAGGGTTCAGTGTGGGGGGAAGGCTTCAGTGTGGGGGAAAGGGTTCAGTGTGGGGGGAAGGGTTCAGTGTGGGGGGATAGGGTTCAGTGTCGGGGGAAGGGTTCAGTGTGGGGCGAAGGGTTCAGTGTGGGGGAAGGGTTCAGTGTGGGGGCGAAGGGTTCAGTGTGGGGGAATGGTTCAGTATGGGGGTAGGGTTCAGTGTGGGGGGGGGTTCAGTGTGGGGGAAGGGTTCAGTATGGGGGGTAGTGTTCAGTGTGGTGGGGAAGGGTTCAGTGTGGGGTGTTAGGGTTCAGTGTGGGGGGGAAGGGTTCAGTGTGGGGGGGTTAGGGTTCAGTGTGGGGGGGAAGGGTTCAGTGTGGGGGATAGGGTTCAGTGTGGGGGGATGGGTTCAGTGTGGGGGGAAGGGTTCAGTGTGGGGGTTAGGGTTCAGTGTGGGGGGAAGGGTTCAGTGTGGGGGGTAAGGGTTCAGTGTGGGGGGAAGGGTTCAGTGTGGGGGGTAGGGTTCAGTGTGGGGGGAAGGCTTCAGTGTGGGGGCAGGGTTCAGTGTGGGGGGAATGGTTCAGTGTCGGGGGAAGGGTTCAGTGTCGGGGTAGGGTTCAGTGTGGGGGGAGGATTCAGTGTGGGGGGAAGGGTTCAGTGTGTGTGGTAGGGTTCAGTGTGGGAAGAAGGGTTAAGTGTGGGGGTAATGGTTCAGTGTGTGTGGTAGAGTTCAGTGTTGGGGGGAAGGGTTCAGTGTGGGGGTACGGTTCAGTGTGGAGGGGGTGGGTTCAGTGTGGGGGTAGGCTTCAGTGTGGGGGGAATGGTTCAGTGTGGGGGATAGGGTTCTTTGTGGGGTTAGGGTTCAGTGTGGGGGGAAGGGTTCAGTGTCGGGGGGAAGGGTTCAGTGTGGGGGGAAGGGTTTAGTGTGGGTGGTAGGGTTCAGTGGGGGGGGAATGGTTCAGTGTGGGTGGTAGGGTTCAGTGTGTGAAGTAGGTTTCAGTTTGGGGGGAAGGGTTCAGTGTCGGGGAAGGGTTCAGTGTGGGGGAAGGGTTCAGTGTGGGGGTAAGGGTTCAGTGTGGGGGCAATGGTTCAGTGTGGGGGGGGAAGGGTTCAGTGTGTGGGAAGGGTTCAGTGTGGGGGGAATGGTTCAGTGTGGGGAAAAGGATTCAATGTTGGGGGGAGGGTTCAGTGTGGGGGGAATGGTTCAGTGTGGGGGGGTAGAGTTCAGTGTTGGGGGAAGGGTTCAGTGTGGGGAGAAGGATTCAGTGTGGAGGGGAAAGGGTTCAGTGTGGGGTTAGGGTTCAGTGTGGGGGGGAAGGGTTCACTGTGGGGGTTAGGGTTCAGTGTTGGGGCAATGGTTCAGTGTGGGGGCGAAGAGTTCAGTGTGGGGGGAATGGTTCAGTGTGGGGCGAATGGTTCAGTGTGGGGGAAGGGTTCAGTGTGGGGGGTAGGGTTCAGTGTGGGAAGTAGGTTTCAGTGTGGGGGGAAGGGTTCAGTGTGGGGCGAATGGTTCAGTGTGGGGGGCAGGGTTCAGTGTGGGGCAGGGTTTAGTGTGGGGGGAAGGGTTCAGTGTCGGGGAAGGGTTTAGTGTGGGGGGAAGGGTTCAGTGTGGGGGGTAGGGTTCAGTGTGGGGGGGAAGGGTTCAGTGTGGGTGGTAGGGTTCAGTGTGGGGAGAAGGGTTCAGTGTGGGGGGAAGGGTTCAGTGTAGGGGGAAAGGGTTCAATGTTGGGGTGAGGGTTCAGCGTGGGGGGAATGGTTCAGTGTGGGGGGGTAGAGTTCAGTGTTGGGGGAAGGGTTCAATGTGGGGAGAAGGATTCAGTGTGGAGGGGAAAGGGTTCAGTGTGGGGTTAGGGTTCAGTGTTGGGGGAAGGGTTCAGTATGGGGGTTAGGGTTCAGTGTGGGGGCAATGGTTCAGTGTGGGGGCGAAGGGTTCAGTGTGGGGGGGAATGGTTCAGTGTGGGGCGAATGGTTCAGTGTGGGGGAAGGGTTCAGTGTGGGGGGGAAGGGTTCAGTGTGGGGGCAGGGTTTAGTGTGGGGGGAAGGGTTCAGTGTCGGGGAAGGGTTCAGTGTCGGGGTAGGGTTCAGTGTGGGGGGAAGGATTCAGTGTGGGGTGAAGGGTTCAGTGTGTGTGGTAGGGTTCAGTGTGGGAAGAAGGGTTAAGAGTTGGGGGTAATGGTTCAGTGTGGGGAAAGGGTTCAGTGTTGGGGGGGAAGGGTTCAGTGTGGGGGTTCGGTTCAGTGTGGAGGGGGTGGGTTCAGTGTGGGGGTAGGCTTCAGTGTGGGGGGAATGGTTCAGTTTGGGGGATAGGGTTCTTTGTGGGGTTAGGGTTCAGTGTGGGGGGAAGGGTTCAGTATCGGGGGGAAGGGTTCAGTGTGGGGGGAAGGCTTTAGTGTGGGTGGTAGGGTTCAGTGTGGGGGGGAATGGTTCAGTGTGGGTGGTAGGGTTCAGTGTGGGAAGTAGGTTTCAGTGTGGGGGGAAGGGTTCAGTGTCGGGGAAGGGTTCAGTGTGGGGGAAGGGTTCAGTGTGGGGGTAAGGGTTCAGTGTGGGGGCAATGGTTCAGTGTGGGGGGAAGGGTTCAGTGTGTGGGAAGGGTTCAGTGTGGGGGGAATGGTTCAGTGTGGGGGAAAGGATTCAATGTTGGGGGGAGGGTTCAGTGTGGGGGGAATGGTTCAGTGTGGGGGGGTAGAGTTCAGTGTTGGGGGAAGGGTTCAGTGTGGGGAGAAGGATTCAGTGTGGAGGGGAAAGGGTTCAGTGTGGGGTTAGGGTTCAGTGTGGGGGAAGGGTTCAGTGTGGGGGTAGGGTTCAGTGTTGGGGAATGGTTCAGTGTGGGGGAAAGGTTCAGTGTGGGGGCAAGGGTTCAGTGTGGGGCGAAGGGTTCAGTGTGGGGGGAGGGTTCAGTGTGGGGGGGAAGGGTTCAGTGTGGGAAGTAGGTTTCAGTGTGGGGGGAAGGGTTCAGTGTGGGGCGAATGGTTCAGTGTGGGGGGCAGGGTTCAGTGTGGGGCAGGGTTCAGTGTGGGGGGAAGGGTTCAGTGTGGGGGAAGGGTTCAGTGTGGGGGGAGGGTTCAGTGTGGGGGAATGGTTCAGTGTGGGGGGTAGGGTTCAGTGTGGGGGAATGGTTCAGTGTGGGTGGAAGGGTTCAGTGTGGGGGAAGGGTTCAGTGTGGGGGGAAGGGTTCAGTGTGGGTGGTAGGTTTCAGTGTGGGAAGAAGGGTTAAGTGTGGGGGGTAATTGTTCAGTGTGGGGGAAGGGTTAAGTGTTGTGGGGGAAGGGTTCAGTGTGGGGGTACGGTTCAGTGTGGGGTGGTTCAGTGTGGGGGTAGGCTTCAGTGTGGGGGGAATGGTTCAGTGTGGGGGATAGGGTTCTTTGTGGGGTTAGGGTTCAGTGTGGGGGGAATGGTTCAGTGTGGGGGAAGGGTTCAGTGTGGTGTTAGGGTTCAGTGTGGGGGGTAGGGTTCAGTGAGGGGGAAGGGTACAGTGTGGGGGGGTAGGGTTCAATGTTGGGGGAAGGGTTCTGTGTGGGGGGAAGGGTTCAGTGTGGGAGAAGGATTCAGTGTGGGGGGAAGGGTTCAGTGTGGGGTTAGGGTTCAGTGTGCGGGGTGGGGTTCAATGTGGGGGAAAGGGTTCAGTGTGGGGGGAAGGGTTCAGTGTGGGGGATAGGGTTCAGTGTGGGGGGAAGGGTTCAGTGTGGGGGCGTAGGGTTCAGTGTGGGGGAAGGGTTCAGTGTGGGGGCGTAGGGTTCAGTGTGGGGGGAATGGTTCAGTATGGGGGTAGGGTTCAGGGTGGGGGTGGGGTTCAGTGTGGGGGAAGGGTTCAGTATGGGGGGTAGGGTTCAGTGTGGGGTGTTAGGGTTCAGTGTGGGGGGAAGGGTTCAGTGTGGGGGGAAGGGTTCAGTGTGGGGGGGATAGGGTTCAATGTGGGGGGTTAGGGTTCAGTGTGGGGGGGAAGGGTTCAGTGTGGGGGATGGGTTCAGTGTGGGGGTAGGGTTCAGTGTGGGGGGTTAGGGTTCAGTGTGGGGGGGAAGGGTTCAGTGTGGGGGGTAAGGGTTCAGTGTGGGGGGAAGGGTTCAGTGTGGGGGGTAGGGTTCAGTGTGGGGGGAAGGGTTCAGTGTGGGTGGTAGGGTTCAGTGTGGGGGAAGGGTTCAGTGTGGGGGGAAGGGTTCAGTGTAGGGGGAAGGGTTCAATGTTGGGGGGAGGGTTCAGTGTGGGGGGAATGGTTCAGTGTGGGGGGGTAGAGTTCAGTGTTGGGGGAAGGGTTCAATGTGGGGAGAAGGATTCAGTGTGGAGGGGAAAGGGTTCAGTGTGGGGTTAGGGTTCAGTGTTGGGGGAAGGGTTCAGTGTGGGGGTTAGGGTTCAGTGTGGGGGGAAGGTTCAGTGTGGGGGCGAAGGGTTCAGTGTGGGGGGGAAGGGTTCAGTGTGGGGCGAATGGTTCAGTGTGGGGGAAGGGTTCAGTGTGGGGGGTAGGGTTCAGTGTGGGAAGTAGGTTTCAGTGTGGGGTGAATGGTTCAGTGTGGGGGGCAGGGTTCAGTGTGGGGGGCAGGGTTTAGTGTGGGGGCAGGGTTCAGTGTGGGGGAAGGGTTCAGTGTGGGGGAAGGGTTCAGTGTGGGGGGAAGGGTTCAGTGTGGGGGTAGGGTTCAGTGTGGGGTGAAGGGTTCAGTGTGGTGGAAGGGTTCAGTGTGGGAGAAGGGTTAAGAGTTGGGGGTAATGGTTCAGTGTGGGGAAAGGGTTCAGTGTTGGGGGGGAAGGGTTCAGTGTGGGGGTACGGTTCAGTGTGGAGGGGGTAGGGTTCAGTGTGGGGGTAGGCTTCAGTGTGGGGGGAATGGTTCAGTGTGGGGGATAGGGTTCTGTGTGGGGTTAGGGTTCAGTGTGGGGGGAATGGTTCAGTGTCGGGGGGAAGGGTTCAGTGTCGGGGGGAAGGGTTCAGTGTGGGTGGTAGGGTTCAGTGTGGGAAGTAGGTTTCAATGTGGGGGGAAGGGTTCAGTGTCGGGGAAGGGTTCAGTGTGGGGGAAGGGTTCAGTGTGGGGGATAGGGTTCAGTGTGGGGGTAGGCTTCAGTGTGGGGGGAATGGTTCAGTGTGGGGGATAGGGTTCAGTGTGGGTGGTAGGGTTCAGTGTTGGGGGGAATGGTTCAGTGTGGGTGGTAGGGTTCAGTGCGGGAAGTAGGTTTCAGTGTGGGGGGAAGGGTTCAGTGTCGAGGAAGGGTTCAGTGTGGGGGAAGGGTTCAGTGTGGGGGAAAGGGTTCAGTGTGGGGGCAATGGTTCAGTGTGGGGGGGAAGGGTTCAGTGTGGGGGAAGGGTTCAGTGTGGGGGGAATGGTTCAGTGTGAGGGAAAGGATTCAGTGTCGGGGGGAATGGTTCAGTGTGGGGGTAGGGTTCAGTGTGGGTAGGAATGGTTCAGTGTGGGGCAAGGGTTCAGTGTGGGGGGAAGGGTTCAGTGTCGGGGAAGGGTTCAGTGTGGGGGGAAGGGTTCAGTGTGGGGGGTAGGGTTCAGTGTGGGGGGTCGGGTTCAGTGTGGGGGGAAGGGTTCAGTGTGGGAAGAAGGGTTCCGTGTGGGGGAAGGGCTCAGTGTGGGGTAGGGTTCTGTGTGGGGGGGAAGGGTTCAGTGTGGGTGGTAGGGTTCAGTGTGGGAAGAAGGATTAAGTGTGGGGGGTAAGGGTTCAGTGTGGGGGAAGGGTTCAGTGTTGGGGGGGAAGGGTTCAGTGTGGGGGTATGGTTCAGTGTGGGGGGGTAGGGTTCAGTGTGGGGGGAAGGTTTCAGTGTGGGGGGAATGGTTCAGTGTGGGGGAAGGGTTCTGTGTGGGGGAAGGGTTCAGTGTGGGGGAAGGGTTCAGTGTGGGGGGAAGGGTTCAGTGTGGGGGGAAGGGTTCAGTGTGGGGGGTAGGGTTCAGTGTGGGGGAAATGGTTCAGTGTGGGGGGTAGGGTTCAGTGTGGGGGGTAGGGTTCAGTGTGGGGGGAAGGGTTCAGTGTGGGGGTAGGGTTCAGTGTGGGGGGAAGGGTTCAGTGCGGGGAAGGGTTCAGTGTGTGGGGAAGGGTTCAGTGTGGGGGGAATGGTTCAGTGTGGGGGTAGGGTTCAGTGTTGGGGGGAAGGGTTCAGTGTGGGGTTAGGGTTCAGTGTGGGGGGAGGGTTCAGTGTGGGGGGTAGGGTTCAGTGTGGGGGGGAATAGTTCAGTGTGGGGGGAAGGGTTCAGTGTGGGGGGTAGGGTTCAGTGTGGGGGAAGGGTTCAGTGTGGGGGGAAGGGTTCAGTGTTGGGGGAAGGGTTCAGTGTGGGGGAATGGTTCAGTGTGGGCGGAATGGTTCAGTGTTGGGGGGTAGGGTTCTTTGTGGGGTTAGGGTTCAGTGTGGGGGGTAGGGTTCAGTGTGGGGGAAGGGTTCAGTGTGGGGGTAGGGTTCAGTGTGGGGGGTAGGGTTAAGTGTGGGGTTAGGGTTTAGTGTTGGGGGAAATGATTCAATGTTGGGGGGAGGGTTCAGTGTGGGGGAAGGGTTAAATGTGGGGGAAGGTTCAGTTTGGGGGAAGGGTTCAGTGTGGGGGGAATGGTTCAGTGTGGGGGAAGGGTTCAGTGTGGGGGAAGGGTTCAGTGTGGGGGAAGGTTCAGTGTGGGGGGAAGGGCTCAGTGTGGGGGGAAGGGTTCAGTGTGGGGGAAGGGCTCAGTGTGGGGGAAGGGTTCAGTGTTGGGGGGTAATGGTTCAGTGTGGGGGTAGTGTTCAGTGTGGGGGGAATGGTTCAGTGTGGGGGGAAGGGTTCAGTTTGGGGGGTAGGGTTAAGTGTGGGGTTAGGGTTTAGTGTTGGGGAAATGGTTCAATGTTGGGGGGAGGGTTCAGTGTGAGGGTAGGGTTCAGTGGGGGGGAAGGGTTCAGTGTGGGGGAAGGTTCAGTGTGGGGGGAAGGGCTCAGTGTGGGGGGAAGGGTTCAGTGTGGGGGAAGGGTTCAGTGTGGGGGAAGGTTCAGTGTGGGGGGAAGGGTTCAGTGTGGGGGGAAGGGTTCAGTGTGGGGGGGAAGGGTTCAGTGTGGGGGTAGGGTTCAGTGTGGGGGGAAGGGTTCAGTGTGGGGGAAGGGTTCAGGGTGGGGGAAAGGGTTCAGTGTGGGGGCAATGGTTCAGTGTCGGGGGGAAGGGTTCAGTGTGGGGGGAATGGTTCAGTGTGGGGCAAAGGATTCAGTGTGGGGTGGAATGGTTCAGTGTGAGGGTAGGGTTCAGTGTCGGGGGGAATGGTTCAGTGTGGGTGAAGGGTTCAGTGTAGGGGGGAAGGGTTCAGTGTTGGGGGTAGTGTTCAGTGTCGGGGGGAAGGGTTCAGTGTGGGGGGTTAGGCTTCAGTGTGGGGGGAAGGGTTCAGTGTGGGGGAAGGGTTCAGTGTGGGAGGACGGGTTCAGTGTGGGGGGTAGGGTTCAGTGTTGGGGGGTAATGGTTCAGTGTGGGGGGAAGGGTTCAGTGTGTGGTTAGGGTTCAGTGTGGGGTTAGGGTTCAGTGTGGGGTGGTAGGGTTCAGTGTGGGGGGAAAGGGTTCAGTGTTGGGGGGTTAGGTTTCAGTGTGTGGGGGAAGGGTTTTCAGTGTGGGGGGTTAGGGTTCAGTGTGGGGGGAAGGGTTCAGTGTGGGGGAAGGGTTCAGTGTGGGGGGAATGGTTCAGTGTGGGTGATAGGGTTCTTTGTGGGGCTAGGGTTCAGTGTGGGGGTTAGGGTTCAGTGTGGGGGGAATGGTTCAGTGTGGGGGGAAGGATTCAGTGTGGGGGAAGGGTTCAGTGTGGGTGGGAAGGTTTCAGTGTGGGGGAAAGGGTTCAGTGTGGGGGGAAAGGGTTCAGTGTGGGGGGAAGGATTCAGTGTGGGGGAAGGGTTCAGTGTTGGGGGTAGGGTTCAGTGTGGAGGAAGGGTTCAGTGTGGGGGGAATGTTTCAGTGTGGGGGGAATGGTTCAGTGTGGGTGATAGGGTTCTTTGTGGGGGAAGGGTTCAGTGTGGGGGAAGGGTTCAGTGTGGGGGTAGGGTTCAGTGTTGGGGGAAAGGGTTCAGTGTTGGGGAAGGATTCAGTGTGGGGGGAATGGTTCAGTGTGGGTGATAGGGTTCTTTGTGGGGTTCGGGTTCAGTGTGGGGGGAAAGGGTTCAGTGTGGGGGGGAAGGGTTTAGTGTGGGGGAAAGGTTCCGTGCAGGTGGGGAGCTCAGTGTCGGGGGGCGGGGTTCAGTGTGGGGGAATGGTTCAGTGTTGGGGGAAGGGTTCAGTGTGGGGGAAGGGTGCATCGTGGAAGTGGTTTAGTTTTGGGGGAGGGGTGGGAGAGAATCTCACGTGGTGTTCTGAGTCCCAGTTTTGATGAGCATGAAACAACCAATTTGAGCCATTTTCCTGTAACTACCAATTGATCTCAAGTAGTTAGCATCTCTCTGTAACATTGATGCTGGTCTCTGTGCTGCACAGCCCTATCTCCCTGTATTCTCAGTCTGAGGATTTGGTTAAGTTGATTTTCTCGAGCGTTGGGCGGCTTCTACTCAGGGGAGCAATGGGTGCTTTATTTTGTGGAAAATCAGGAGAGGAGTGTTACACTGACACATCTCCAGAGTGTTTCCAATGGTTGAACCTATTGATGTTTGTGTCTCTCAGTGTTTCCACCACAACGTCTCCGTGTTACCGGTGTAACAGATCAAAGCATTGCCCTGGAGTGGGAGAGGTCTGTAGTCATCACTGAGTATCTCATCACTTACACTCCCGATATTGTGGATGGGCTACAGTCAGAACTACGAGTCCCAGGGGACTGGACGGCAGCTAACATCACAGGGCTGGAGCCTGGCACTGAATACAGCATTCACATTTACGCTGTGCTGAATAATCAGCTGAGTGTTCCCATCAACTCACAGACAACCACTCGTAAGTAGCTGGCGTCTGATTCCACTACACGCTCTCTTCAGCTGTGTTATGACACACCCTCTGGAACAGGTGGGATTTGAACTGGTCCAGCAGAAGGGACATTAACACAAGAGCTATTAAACCAGGGTGGAAGAGAAATGTACCTGACAATTTGCGACTTGTAGTCTTTTAATCCACCCACTAGGAAATGTTATGATTCAGGTCTGGGGTAGCTGGGACTTGAATCCTGATCTCATGGCCCATGAATAGGGACACTACCACTGTGTCACAAGGATCCCACATTACATTGTGTATCATTGTATACTCCAGATGTTTCCTGCTGTATCATTCTCTCCAGATGTTTCCTGCTGTATCATACCTTCCAGATATTTCCTGCTGTATCATTGCACTCTCCAACTATTTCATGTTGTATCATACTCTCCAGATGTTTCCTGCTGTACCATACTCTCCAGAAGTTTCATGCTCTATCATACCTTCCAGATATTTCCTGCTGTATCATTGCACTCTCCAGATGTTTTCTGTTGTATCATACTCTCCAGATGTTTCCTGCTGTATCATACTCTCCAGATGTTTTCTGTTGTATCATTGCACTCTCCAGCTGGTTCATGTTGTATCATACTCTCCAGATGTTTCCTGCTGTATCATTGTACTCCCCAGATGTTTCATGTTGTACCTTTGCTCGATGCAGACATTCCACATTGTATTTTTAACTCTCCACATGTTTCATGTCATATCATTATAATCTCCAGATGGTTCATAAACTATATATTATACATGTTTCCGACTATACCATTGCCATCTGCAGATGTTGCATGTTGTACCTTTTCAATATTGATGTGTGTCATGTTATATCTTTTTAACTCTCCAAATGTTTCGTGTTGTATCACTGCGTTCTCTAAATGTTCCAAATGTATGATTATACTCTCCAGATGATCCATGTTGTATCATTGTACTGTTCAGTGTGTCTGGTTGTATCATTGTGCTGTCCAGATGTCTCATTCTGTATCATTGCATTTTCCAAGATTATTGTTCTATAATTATACTCTCCAGATGTTTTACATCGTGTCATTTCATCTTCCAAGTATTTCATGTCGTACTCCAAGCATTTCAAGTTCTACAATTGCTGTACACAGTTGTATTCTTTCACTCTCCACATGTTTCACGTTACGTCCTTTCACTCTCCACATGTTTCAAGTTGTATTCATTGTAGCACCATTGCATTCTCCAGATATTTCATGTATCATAATACTTTCCAGATGTTTCATGTTGTACCATTGCATTCTCCAGATAAACATTAACAAAGGTGGCTTTTTAAAATTAATATTCATGCATGAGAATTTTAAAATAAAAGCGCAACTTGACTAGGAGCCAAATGTAGCCAATGAGTAAGGAGAATTGAGAAATGGGATCTGGACCAGGGGCAGGCAAGTGGCACTAATATAGTGTGGGATTATTTTCAGCATGGACTGGATGGACCAAAGGGTCTGTTTCCATGCTTTATCACTCTATGACTTTCTCAATGTTGACAGTGCGACACTCAGTTCGTACTGACCTTCCGGCAGTGTAGCACTCCCTCAGTACTGACTCTCTGTTAGTGCAGCACTCCCTCAGCACTGACCCTCTGACAGTGCAGCACTAACTCAGCACTGACCCTCTGACAGTGCAACACTCCCTCAGCACTGACTCTCTGACAGTGCAGCACTCCCTCAGCACTGACCCTCTGACAGTGCAACACTCCCTCAGCACTGACTCTCTGACAGCGCAGCACTCCCTCAGTACTGACCCTCTGACAGTGCAGCACTCCCTCAGCACTGACACTCTGACAGTGCAGCACTCCCTCAGTACTGACCCTCTGACAGTGCAGCACTCCCTCAGTACTGATCCTCTGACAGAGCAGCATTCCCTCAGCACTGACCCTCTGACAGTTCCATGTTTCCAATGTAACACCGAAAACTGACCATCTGGTCATTGTCTAATTGTTGCTTGTTGGCTGGCGATGTGTGAAGGTTCTATCCTTTCATTCTTGCATTTAAACAGAATTGACCTGACAATGACTGACTTGGCCGTGCCTGGGCATGCGTCACCTCAACAGGTTGATGGTGTCAGTGGGAGTGAGTGTTTTCCTGTGGCAATGACAGAATGCTGTGTGCTGTGATGTGAAGGGTTCCAACCCATGCGGTGTGCTGACAACGTCTCAGGTCTGTGCCCGGAACAACCTGGCACTAATGTAGCTCTGTCCCTCTCCACAGACTTGCCCACGCCTCAGGGTCTTAGCTTCAAATCAATCTCGGAGACAGCGGTGGAAGTGCAATGGGAACCATTCCAGTTTATGTTCGATGGCTGGGAGATCAGCTTTATTGCAAAGGTAAATCACCTCTCCTCTCCCTCCCTCACACCTTTCCTCTGTCACTCCTTCACTCACAGCCCACCCCCACCCGCCCCCTATGAACACAGGCAGCCTGGGCTCCGAATCATTACCTCAGAGCCTCAGAGGGGTCTCCAACATCAAATCCAAATCACAAGGGAAGAACAAGAACAACAGAAAGCAATATCACTTGGAAGGGAGCAGGGTGTCCATGTGAAAAATACAAGTCAAATTGGGCTGAGGTTTAATAGTGTGTACAGCACTCTCCCTGTGGCTTTGGGTAATGTGCAGACAGCCTGATCTGGGTGATTTCACCCCTAACTCGCTCCAGGCATTGGTCATTGATCAGCCTGAATGACAGGACAGGAGGCTGACACACTCCATGACTCACTCCCTGACCCTTCTCCCTGATACTCACCCTGCTACTCTCTGATTCTGCCAAACTCTTTTCCAGAGTAATGAAGGTGGAATGGTGCTTCAACTCCCCAGTACCGTCACAGCCTACAACCAGTCAGGCCTGAGGCCTGGGGAGGAATACACAGTCAACGTGGTTGCAATAAAAGAGCACAGCAGGAGTGCCCCAGCTACAGCGATGGTATCAACACGTGAGTTAACTCATTGTTCACAAACGGATGCTCATTGAGAGCAGATTACACTCTCACACTAACCTTCCCTGGGGTCTGGTTCCACACACACACACTGACCCTCACTGGGGTATGGGTCCCACACACGCACTGGCCCTCACTGTGTCATAGGTCCCACACACACTGACCCTCACTGGGGTATGGGTCCCGCACACACACTGACCCTCACTGGGGTATGGGTCCCACACACGCACTGGCCCTCACTGTGTTATAGGTCCCACACACACACTGACCCTCACTGGGGTACAGGGTCCCACACATGCACTGGCCCTCACTGGGGTATGGGTTACACACACACACATACACACACACACACACACACACAGAACTTCCCTGGGGTATGGGTCCTGCACACACACTGACCCTTACTAGAGTATAAGACCTACATACACACTGACCCTCACTGGATTATGGGACCTATACACACACTGACTCTCACTGGGATATGGAACCTATACACACACACTGACTCTTACTGGGGTACGGTTCCTATACACAAGCGGACTCTCACTGGGCTACAGGTGCCACACACACTGACTCTCACTGGGGTAAGGATGTCTCACACACGCACACATACAAACTCACTCACTTGGGTACAGGTCCCACACACACTGACTCTCACTGGAATATGGATCCCACACACACTGACTGTCGCTGGGATATGAACCTCACACACACTGACTCTCACCCAGGGTATGGATCCCACGCACACTGACACTCACTGGGATATGGGTCCCACAGGCATAGTGACTCTCACAGGTGTACAGATCACACACACGCACTCACTCTCACTGGGGTATAGGTCTCACTCATTTGCTCACAGTGTCTGTCTCTCCCTCCCTCTCTCTCTCTCACACACACACACACACACACGCACACACACACAGACATTCATTGTGCTACAGTCTCACACGTTGACTCTCACTCGGATATGGGTCGCACATACACATTGACTCTCACTGGCTTATGAGTCCCACAGTCCAGGTACTTCTCCCCCTCTCTGATGTGTTGCGGGCCCTCAGCCCAGAGTCCAATTTATCAACTCTGAGGTGACGTTTCTTGAACAACTAACCAAATGGTCATCACGATCTCAGCAGCATCTACCTGCCCCTACATACTTCAGCTGCAACACATTGCCTGCCCAGCCAAGTCCATTCTAATTAATTAATTATTTCAATGTTAGACATTTATAGAGTTGAATTTCCCAAGTGAACTGTTCAGCTGCATGTTGCCCCCTAACCAAAGAGACACAAAAGAAAGACTCACCAATCTGTTTTCCTTTGACATTCCTTTTCAGCTGTGGCATGGGGAAATGGTTTGAAATGGCCTCCCTGTTAATAATTCCTACCTCATGTAGTCACTGCCTTTCCAATGGAGGTCCATTCTCCCAATCTGCTTCACAGTGATGCTGACTCACTGCAGACCCCTCCCAGTCTGTTTCATGATGATGCTGACTCACTGCAGACTCTTCAAGGTCTGCTACACAAGAATGCTGACTTGTTGCACACCCCTCCCGGTGTGTTTCATGATGTTACTGACTTGTTGCACACTTCTCCCAGCCTGTTTCATAATGATGCTGACTTGCTGCACACTATACATTTTGATTCTGGTATGATTTTTCTTCAGAGCTCAGTGGAAGATTCAAATTCAACTTAAATTGTTTCTCTCTCCACAAATGCTGCCAAACCTGCTGAGTTTCCCCAGCACCTTTATTCTTCTATTAGACGAGAGGACCCTGAATTTTTATATTTTATCGGCAAGGTGGCTCAATGACTAGCACTGCTGCCTCACCATTGCCAGCAATCCGGGCTCGATTCCAACCTCGGATGACAATCTGTCTGGAGTTTACACATTCTCCCAGCATCTGCGTGAGTTTCCTCTGGGTGCGCTGATTTCTTGTCACAGTCCAAAGATGTGCAAGTTGGGTGGATTCGCCTTGCTAAATTGCCCATAGTGTCCAGGGATTCTCAGGTTAGGTGGAATAGGAAATACAGGTTACAGGGATAGGGTAGTGGGGTGGCTCTGGGTGGGATGCTCTTTGGAGGGATGGTGTAGACTCGATAGGCTGAATGGCCTGCTTCCACGCTGTATGGCTTCTACAGTTGTAAGACAGACACTGCTCTCATTGTTTCTTTAATGAGCTAGCACAGACATGATGGCTCTGTACTGCTCTGTAAGGTTTGAAACTTCATGTGTTGTTCACTAATTGGAATTTGTAATACTCTGACAGTACCCTTATCTGATGCTACCCTGATTAGGCTCAGGGCATTCACTGGGAGGGATAATATCGCGGTTTAGCAACTGAATGTATGAGACTCCAAGTGGTCCTGTGGGGTTTTTTTTTGGAGAATTTATTCTAATGAAAGTTCGAGATAGGTACCCAGGAAGCGCTCTGAAGCAGCTGAAATGTCTACAAAACCCACCTGCTTTGAAATGGGGGTCTGGGAAAAGAGTGCGCTGTCTCTATACAGTCTTGCATATTCACCATTCTTACTCCGACAGAAACACGGTCAACTCTGACCTGAGCCATTAAGAAATCCCTCAGTTGGTTGAAATTTGAGCAGCATTCAAGAAGTTGTCCCACTAGTTTCTCAGGAAACCGCATCCCCCACCCCCCTCCACCGCAGTGCTAAGCCAGTCAGGGCTACCCAGACACTGGGGATGAAGAAACAAGATCTTTCATCTGCGTTTCCCTCCATTTTTCACTAAGAAATCGTAAATTAGCATGGAGAGAGAATTGGCGAACTAATAAAAGACAGAGAGTTGGGATAAGCGGTCATTTTCAGGATGGTAACGATAACGAGCAATGTGTCACAGGAATCGGTGCTAGGACCACACTAATTTACAAAAGAAATGAATAATTTGGATGAGGAAAGTCGAAGTGTTAACGGCAAGTTTGCGGATGCCATGCAAATACGTGGGAAGACAAGTGGTGGGGATAATGCAAAGAGTCTGCAGAGGGATACAGGCAGGTTAAATGAGTGGAATAGGATACAGTGTGGGAAAGTGTGTGGTTACCCCTTCTGGCAGGAAGAATAGAGGAGATGAATATTATTTCAATGGAGAAAGACTGCAGAAAGCTGTGAGAATTTGAGTGCCCTCATCCATGAAGCGAGAAAAGCTAGCATCCAAGTTCAGCTGGTAAAAAGGAAGGCAAATGGAATTTGGCCTTTATTTCAAAGCAAGTGAAGTCTGAAAGGAATGTTTTGCAAAAACTGTAAAAGGCATTACTCAGACCACAGCTGGAATACTATGAGCAGTTTTGGGCACCGGAACGTTCATTTGGCTGATTCCAGGTTTAGAGTGGCTGTGTTATAAGGAGAAGTTAAGTAGGTTAGCTCTGTACTCACTGGAATTCAAAAGAATGAGAGGTGACCTTATTGAAGCATATAAGATTCTTAGGGGAGTTGAGAAGATGGATATAAAGAGATTGTTGCTCCTTGTGGGAGAGTGTAGGACTAGACAGTATGATATCATGATAAAGTATCACCTGTTTAAGACAGACGAGGAAGAATTCTTTCTTTCAGGGGGTAGTGAATCTGTGGGATTCTTTACCATTGGGAGCTACTAAGACTGAGTCATTCTGAATTTCAAGGCTGAGACAGATAGATTTTTAATCAGTAAGGGAATCAAGTCTTCTTGGGATAAGTCAGGAAAGTTCAGGATTATCAGATCGACCATGGGTCTCACTGAATGGCAGAGCAAAATCAAAAGGCTAAATGGCCTATTTCTGCTGCTATGTCTTATGGTCCTCTGTTGTCTGAGCAGCTTTGTTCCCCCCCCCCAACCCCCCAGTGTTTGCTTGTCCAATGTGTGTATTAAGCAGGGTGTTGCATTCTGTCTCCCGTTTCTCTCTGTGTTCAGTGATTGATGGACCGAATGAGATCATCGTCAGAGAGGTGACTGACACTGTTGCCTTTGTTGAGTGGACCCCTCCAAGAGCCCACGTGGACTATGTGTTGCTGTCATATGGACTCACCAGTGGGACGATTGAGAAGACTGTGCTGAAACTGCAGCCCAGCCTGAGCCAGTTCTCCCTGCAGAACTTAAGACCCGCATCTCAGTACGAGGTGTCAGTCATGGGCATTTACGATCATGGACAGAGCCAGCCTGTAACAGCAGCCTTTACCACAGGTAAAGGTGACCCAGTACCTGTCTGCATGTCTATGAACATACCTGTTCAAGTGCATGTATATCTACGTCTCTGTAACATGCATGCACACAAGTATCCTCATGTCTCGTGCATGGGAGCTATTGAGTCATAAGGTCTGTACAGACCAGAGAGTCCGTTCATCCCATCCAGTCAATGCTGGCGCCCTGTGGAGCAATCCAGTCAGTCTCATTCTCTGCTTTTTCCTCCATTACTCTGCAAGATAATCTCTCTCAGGTGTCTGACCCATTTTCTTTTGAAATCATTCACCATCTCCACCTCCATCACCCCACTCCCTCTGTGGGCAATGAGTTCCAGGTCATTGCTACTCACTATGGAAAAATGTTATTCCTCATATCACCCCTTTTCTCATATTTCCTGACCTAAACCATCAATCTGGCTCCCCTCAGCCAAGACAAGCTTTCCTTATCTCCTTTATCCAAACCCGTTATAATCCTGTCCACCTTGAACAAATCTCCCCTTGATTTCCTTTGCTGTGTGCTTATCAATACCAGCTTCTCCAAATGAACCTTGTTAGGAAACCCCTCATTCTGGGTAAATTTCCCTTGCAGTCTCTGGAAGGACCCTCACATCCTTCCTCGAGGGTGGGCACCAACCCCACACCATCCTTTAGTTAGGGGCCTAACCAATGTTTTATGAAGATCCATCATCACTTCCCTGCTTTTCCACTCAATATCTCTGCTTATAAATCCCAAGATGCCACTTGTTTTTTGAACCACACTCTCAAAATGTCCCGACACCCTCAGTGGTTGATGCGGATGAATTCCAAGGTCCCACTATTCTTGCACATTCTTTTGAAGTTCCCTTGAAGTACATCACCTCACCCCTCCTTCTATTAAATTCCCGTGTCCCTTGGCTTCTCACTCTATTGGCCAATCTGTGTCCTGTTACAGGCAATTGGCCAGTTGTTTGCCACAAGTGACAGAACTGGACTCTCATGTCTCACTGCAACCACTGATAGGTATTGATGTCAAGCAGATTATCACGTGTCAGTGCTTGACTGTCTGACACAGTATCATGCCTGATCTGCATGTACGCTTGCATTGTGATCATTGCATGTAAGTCTTGGTGTACTCCTATGTGTTTGGGTCATGTGCGGATCTCTGGGTACTCTGTGTCAGAAACATTCTGTAAGGAAGTACACTTTGGACGGCTTGATTGGCCATGCACTGACCTCCATATGAACATATGTGGATTCAAATTGGTCAAGATGCAAGCTGAACTTTCACAGAAAGATATTTCATCTCGTCCAATCGAAATGGATACATCTACGAATTGGCTTTTTTCCTGGGCAGAACATTTACGTTGTTGCTAACGCCATGCTGCCCCTGTCCTGGGATTGTTTGTTGGGGACAACATAGAGCTTTACTGGGTATCTAGCCCAATGCAGTGCCTGTTCTGAGAGTATTTAATAGGGATTCTGTGGAGATTTCGTTACACTATATCAAACCCTGCTCTGCCCCTGCCCTGAGAATGTCTGATGGAGTCTGTATTGAGGGAGCTTTATTCTGTATCTAATACCCATGCTGTCCATGTCCTGGAAGTGTTTGATGGGGTTGGTATAGAGGGAGCTTTACTCTGTATCTAACACCCATGCTATCCATGTCCTGGAAGTGTTTGATGGTGATAGTGTACAAGGAAAAAGTGACGAGTGCAGATGCTGGAGAGACAGAGCTGCAAAGTGTGGCACTGGAAAAGCACAGCAGGTCAGGCAACATCCGAAGAGCAGTAGAAACGATCTTTCAGGAATGTGGAGAGGGAAGAAGGCTGAGAGATAGGAGGGTGGGGAAAGGACGGGGGGGGAAGGTAGGTGGGAAGGTGATAGGTGGATGCATGTGGGAAGTCAGTGGGGAGGGTGGAGCGGGTAGGTGGGAAGGACGTTGGACAGGTGGCGCAGGTCAAGAATGTGGTGCCAAGTTGGAGGGTTAGATCTGGAGTGTCGTGGGAGGAGGGGGATTTGGACACTGGTGAAGTCAATGATGATGCCACGTGGTTGGAGGGTCCCGAGATGGAAGGTGAAATGTTCTTCCTCCAGTTGGCAGGTGGCATTGATTTGGCGCTGGAGGAGGCCCAGAACTTGCATGACTCTGGGGGAGTTGAAGTGGTTGGGTGGTTGGCCACAGGGCAGTGGAGTTGTTTGGTGCATGCATCCCAGAGATGTTCCCTGAACCACCAAATGGGTCAGTGTTCTGTTTTCCCGCTGTAGAGAAGACCACATCGAGAGGAACTGACGCAGTAGATGTGCAGGAAAATCTCTGCTAAGGATCCTCTAAGGCCTTGGGTGGAGGTGAGGGAGAGATGTGGACCTTGTGCAGCAGCAAGGGAAGGTGATGGGTGTGGAGGGTGGGTTGGTGGGGGATGTGGACCTAATGAGGGAGTCAGGGAGAGGATGGTGGGGAGTCATATAGAGAATGGTCTCTGCGGAATACAGATGAGGGTGAGGAGAGAGATATAACTTTGGTGGTGGAGGTGATGGAAATGGTGGAGGACGATGCAATGTACATAGAACATAGAACAATATAGCACAGAACAGGCCCTTCGGCCCACGATGTTGTGCCGAACATTTGTCCTAGCTTAAGCACCTATCCATGTACCTACCCAATTGCCGCTTAAAGGTCACCAATGATTCTGACTCTGCCACTCCCACGGGCAGCGCATTCCATGCCCCCACCACTCTCTGGGTAGAGAACCTATCCCTGACATCCCCCCTATACCTCCCATCCTTCACCTTAAATTTATGTCCCCTTGTAACACTCTGTTGTACCCGGGGAAAAAGTCTCTGACTGTCTCCTCTCTCTATTCCCCTGATCATCTTATAAACCTCTATCAAGTCACCCCTCATCCTTTCCCATTTCAATGAGAAAAGGCCTAGCACCCTCAACCTATCCTCGTACAACCTATTCTCCATTCCAGGCAACTTCCTGGTAAATCTCCTCTGCACCCTCTCCAAAGCTTCCACATCTTTCCTAAAGTGAGGCGACCAGAACTGCACACAGTACTCCAAATGTGGCCTAACCAAAGTCCTGTACAGCTGCAACATCACCTCACGACTCTTGAATTCAATCCCTCTGCTAATGAACGCTAATACACCATAGGCCTTCTTACAAGCTCTATCCACCTGAGTGGCAACTTTCAAAGAGCTATGAACATAGACCCCAAGATCCCTCTGCTCCTCCACCTTACTAAGAATCCTACTGTTAACCCTGTATTCCGCATTCTTATTTGTTCTTCCAAAATGGACAATCTCACACTTGACAGGGTTGAACTCCATCTGCCACTCCTCAGCCCAGCTCTGCATCATATCTAAGTCCCTTTGCAGCCGACAACAGCTCTCCTCACTATCCACAACTCCACCAATCTTCGTATCGTCTGCAAATTTACTGACCCACCCTTCGACTCCCTCATCCAAGTCATTAATAAAAATTACAAACAGCAGAGGACCCAGAATTGATCCCTGCGGAACTCCACTTGTAACTGGGCTCCAGGCTGAATATTTACCATCTACCACCACTGTCTGACTTCGACCGGTTAGCCAGTTTTCTATCCAACTGGCCAAATTTCCCACTATCCCATACATCCTGACTTTCTGCATAAGCCTACCATGGGGAACCTTATCAAATGCCTTACTAAAATCCATGTACACTACATCCACTGCTCTACCCTCATCCACATGCTTGGTCCCCTCCTCAAAGAATTCAATAAGACTTGTAAGGCAAGACCTACCCCTCACAAATCTGTGCTGGTTGTCCCTAATCAAGCAGCGTCATAAATCCTATCCCTCAGTACCCTTTCCATAAATGTGCCTACCACCGAAGGAAGACTAACTGGCCTGTAATTTCCGGGGTTATCCCTATTCCCTTTTTTGAACAGGGGCACAACATTCGCCACTCTCCAGTCCCCTGGTACCACCCCCATTGACAGTGAAGACGAAAAGATCATTGCCAACGGCTCTGCAATTTCCTCTCTTGCTTCCCAGATAATCCTAGGATATATCCTGTCAGGCCCGGGGGACTTGTCTATCCTAAAGTTTTTCACGGTATCTGGAGATTCATTGGATAGAAGTGGAGGATCAGGGTGGTTCTATGCTTGGTGCAGTTGAAGGGGTAGGGTTCGAGGGCAGAGGTGTGGGAAGTGGAGGAGACACACTGGAGAGCATTGTTGACCATGTGGGAGGCGTAATTACGGTCCTTGTAATAGGAGGCCATCTGGGATGGAGTGGAATTGCTCCTCCTGGGAGCAGATACAGCAGAGGAGGAAGAATTGGGAGTATGGGATTGTGTTACAGGAGGGTGGGTGTAGGAGGAGGTGTAGTCCAGGTAGCTGTGCGAGTTGGTGGGTTTTAGTCGGTCACTGGAAACAGAGACAGAGAGTTCCAGGAAGGGAAGCGAAGTGTCCGAGATGGTCCAGGTGAACGAGAGGTCAGGTTGGAAGGTGTTGGTGAAGTTGATGAACCGTTCAACCTTCTTTTGGGAGCATGAGGTGGCATTGATACAGTCATCAATGTAACGGAGGAAAGATTGGGGTGTGAAATCGATGTAACTGGGGAAGAGGGAGTGTTCTACGTATTCTACATATTCTACGTTCTATGAAGAGGCAGGCTTGGCCGGGGCCCATGCGGATGTCCATGGCTACCCCTCTGGTCAGTTGGAAGTAGGAGGATTTCCAAGAGAATTTGTTTAGGGTGAGGACCAGTTCCACAAATCAAATGAGAGTGTCGATGGAGGGAGATTGGTTGGATTGGTGGGAGAGGAAGAAATGATGGGCTTATAGGCTTGGTCATGGGAGATGGACATGTCCATGGTGAAGATGAGGTGTTGAGGGCCAGGGAATCAGAAGTCATGGAGGAGGTGGAGGGTGTGTGTTGGGTACTGAACGTAAATAGGGATTTCATGGACAGTGGGGGACAAGGCGGAGTCGAGATGGGTTCGGTGAGGCAGGAGCAGATGGAGACAATTGGTCAACTGGGGCAGTCAGGTTTGTGGACTTTGGATAAAAAGTAAAACAGTGGTGTTGGTTGTCTGCACCTTGACTACACCTCCTTCCCCCACCAGTAAAAACATGATCCCTTACTCCCAATGTCTCTGCCTCTGCCATATCTGTTCCCAGGAGGAATAATTCCACTCCAGGACATCCCAGGTATCCTCCTATTTCAAGGACCGCACATTCCCCTCCCACATGATCAACAATTCCCTCCAGCTCATCTCCTCCACTTCCCATATCTCTGCTCTTGAACCTCACCCCTCCAACAGCAACAAGGATAGAATCCCCCTGGTCCTCACCTTCCACTCCACCTATCTCTGGATACAGTGCATTATCCTCCACCATTTCCGTCATCTACAGCCAGACTCCACCACTCTCATATTTCCCTCCCCACCTTCATCTGCATTCCACAGAGACCATTCCCTTCATGACTCCCTCATTAGGTCCACTCCCCCCACCAACCCACCTTCCACCTTCCCTTGTCACCACAAGAGGTGTAATGCCTTCACTCACACCTCTCCCCTCAGTTCCATCCAAGGCCCGAAAGGATCATTTTAATCCAGCAGAGCTTTTCCTGCACATCCACCTACCTCACCTTTTGCATGCGTTGGTCTCGATGTGCTCTCCTCTACATCGGTGAGGCAGAATGCCCAACTAGCGGAGCGGTGCAGGGAACATCCCTGAGATGCACACACCAAACAAACCCATTACCCTGTGGCCGACCACTTCAGCTCCCCTTCCCAATCCCCCAAGGACTTGCTAGTCCTGGGCCTCCTCCTCCCCCAAATCAACGCTACCTGCCAATTGGAGGAAGTGCGCCTCGGGACCCTCCAACCACACGGCATCAACATCGACTTTACCAGTTTCCAAATCCAAACCCCCCCCCCATCCCAGATCCAACCCTCCAACTTAATACTACATTCTTGACCTGTCCATCTTCCTTCCCACCTAACCGTTCCATCCTCCCCACTGACCTATCACAATTACCCCCCACTTGCATCCACCTATTGCCTTTCCACCTACTTTCCCCCCAACACCCCTAATTATCTCCAAGCCCCCTTCCCTTTCATGTTTCCGATGAAGGGCTTATGGAGGAAACATCGATTCTCCTGCTCCTTGGATGCTGCCTGACTTGCTGTGATTTTCCAGCGCCACACTTTTTGACAGTGTGGAGGGAGCTTTATTCTATATCTAACGCCATGCTGTCCCTGTCCTGGGAGTGTTTGGCAGATGCTCCTTGTTACCTGATAAATTTAAATCTGGTGCTTTTGTCTTGAAAGGTATGAACATGGAATTAGTGGAGCTCATCGTGCCCAAGTTTGATTGTATCTTTGAGAAAGTTCAGTGAATATGGACTGACAGAGGGAACAGTAATGGTTTAATAGTACGCATGTGCATGATGTGTTGGGTAACATGAGGTAATGCGAGTCTTTCGGGCGTTCTGTCAGAACAGGCAGGAGAGAGAGAGAGAGAGAGAGAGACAAGAGGCTGACTAGCCTTTTTGTTCGGTCCCAGCTTCTGGGCTTTTATTGTCCTGCTTGAACGCTTGCTGCTTCAGTTATGTGCCATGAATAACCAATGAGTTCACCATGCAGATCGATTGTGCTTGATCCAGTCAAATTATTCTCATGACCCTAACCACTTCCTTGAACAAAATCCTAACATCCTCAACTTTGAAATTTTTATAGGTCCCTGTATAACTTATGCAGCTATTTTGGGGTGAGGCTTCCAGACTTCCAGGATTTGTGAGAAGCTGGACGTGATGGTCTGTCTAAAATGTTCAGATTATATTTGCAGATTGCCTCCCTTACTGGTGAAAATTGTTTCTTGCTCTCAGATACCTCAATTCCCTTAAATCATCTTCATCCTCTTAATCTAATCACAATTTAATACTGGAGTATATACTAACCACATGTATACAATCTCTCGGCCAGGGTTATTCTGGTGAATCTGTGCTGCAGCCCCTTCAAGGTCGGTATTTATTTCCTGAGGTATGAAGCCGGAACTGAACCCAAAATTCCAGATCACATCTGATCAGAGTCTGTCCAGCTGGACCGTCACTTCCACTTCTTGCACCTTTGTCCTGGAGGTGAAAGCCAACATGCCATTACCCCAATAACTGACTATCTGCATCTGTGCACCAACTTTCAGTCATTTATTCTCCAGGAATCGCTCAGTTAATTTCACCAATGAAACACCATACACAGTGATGACCTTACACTACCTACACACACACACACACACGCGTGTTCTCTCTCACACTCGCACGCGCACACATACAATACACTCTCTCTCACACACACTCAAGCACACGCACACTCTCTCTCTTTCACACTCCCGCGCGCACACTCTCTCTCTTTCACACTCCCGTGCGCACACTCTCTCAACACACACGCGTGCGCACACACACACACACACCCTCTCTCTAGTGCACGCGCACACACACTCTTATGTGCATGCGCACGCACACACACATGCACACTCTCTCACACACTCATGTGCACACACTCTTTCACACACACTTACACTCACAGACATATACTCACACACACTCTTGCACACAGACACACACACGTCTGGCACAGTTTGACCCACTGATTATAAATTGAGTGTTCCTTTAGTATCGCTGGATCAAAATCTCGGAAGTCCCTCTGTAACAACATTGTGGGTAAGTCTAAGCCATATAAACTATAATAGTTCAAGAAGGCAGCCTCACCACCATCTTTTCCACGGCAATTAGAGATGACCAATAAATTCTGCCCCCCTCCCCCCCCCCCCCAACAAGTCCTGTGACTGAATCAAAAATTTATTGCCAACCCTCGTCACCGTGACACCTGATGTGGTATGCAGCTCTCCATTCTTCATCAAACATCTTTTTAAATAGCTTAAGAAACGGATCCGCGTAGAGATGCTTGCAGGATCTGGGTCCAGTACTGGGAACACATTCCCATGTTCACTTTTCTCTGGATCCTACCTCCTCATCAGCCATACCGTTGTCAACAATTTGCCTCAGATTCCCTACAAACTGCTTCTTGTGACCACTGTTTTGTGTAGAATTTGATCAAATTCTTCTGAAGTCCAAGAACAACACATGTAGACATTCCCTTATTTGTTACTTCCTCCCAAAATTCAACCTTTTTTTTGACCCATGTCTAAACTTCACAAACCAATGTCACTGTCTGTAATCCATTTGCAATTGTCTGTCTGCTCAGTTTCTAATAACTGATTCCAGTCACTTGCCCACAATAGATGTTAGACTGATAAGTCTCTCATTTTCCTTTGGTGTATCCCTCTTGCCTCCCTTAACTATTGGAGTGATACGGACGATTCGGTTTCTAAATCAACAGAGTTCTGGAGGACCATGATGGCAGGAGGTACAATTTCCTCAAACACCTCATCTCTTGAAGATTTAGCTATCTTATTATCTTCTCCATTATCACTTCACATTTTTACCAAATCTCACTTTGACTGAGCTTTGATCCCCACTGTGTAGACTATTTTGTAAAACTTGCTATGTACCAATTTTCAATTCCAATACTACATTCTTAACTGCAGATTTTCTTTTGATGTACTTGTAAAAATCTTCCATGATGCCCTCACAGTTTTCAAAAAGAATTTCCTCATATTCCTGCATATAGTTTCCCTTGTAATCCCTGCAACTTTGAGGGATTAATGGATATGGACACCAAGATCCCTTTGTTTCTCCACACTGCCAAGAACCCTGCCTTTAACCCTGTATACTGCATTCAAAATTCAACCTTCCAAGATGAATCATTTCACACTTTTCCAGGTTGAACTCTATCTTCCACTTATCAGCCCAGTTCTGCATCCTGTCAATATCCCATTGCAACCTACAACAGCCCTTCACACTGTTCACCACTCCACCAACCTTTATGTCATCAGCAAGCTTGAGAGTTAGACTCTCAATGAGGGGAAAAGGGGCAGCACAGTGACTCAGTGGTTAGCACTGCTGCCTCACAGCACCAGCGACCAAGGTTTGATTGCAGCCATGGGCAACTGTTTGGGTGGAGTTTGCACATTCTCCCCATGTCTGCATACATTTTCCTCCAGGTATTTCAGTGGCCTCCCACAATCCAAAGATGTGCAGGTCAGGTGAATTGACCATGCTAAATTGCCCATAGCGTTCAGGGATATGTAGGTTAGGTACATTAGTCAGGGATAAATGTAGAGTAATAGGATGGGGGAATGGGTCTGGGTGGGTTACTCTTTAGAGAGTCGATGTGGACTTGTCAGGCCAAATGGCCTGTTTCCATACTGTAGGGATTATATGATTCTATGAAACTTATTAACCCACCATTCCACTTCCTTATCCAAGTCATTTATAAAAATCACAAAAAACAGACACCCAGCACCGATCCCTGTGGAACACCGAGCTCTAGGCTGAATACTTTACATAGACTACCACCTTCTGTCTTCTATGGGCCAGCCAATTCTGTATCCAGACAGACAAATCTGACTGTAGTCCATGCCTCCTTACTTTCTGAATGAGCCTACTATAAGGGAACTTTATCAATTGCCTTGTTAAAATCAATATACACCCCATCCACTTCTTTACGCTCATCAATGTGTTTTGTCACATCCTCAAAGAATTCAACAAGGCTTGTGAGGCATGATCTGTACCTCACAAAGCCGTGCTGACTATCTCTAATCAAAAAACACTTTTCCAAGTAATCATGAATCCTGTCTGTCAGGATCTCCAATAATTTGCCAACCACAGAGATAAGACTGACTTGTCAATAATTCACAGGAATATCCCTATTCTCTTTTCGGAACAAGGGAATAATATTTGCCATCCTCCAAACATCTGGCAGTACTCCAGTGGACAGTGAGGACACAAAGATCATCACCAAAGGTGCAGCAATCTCTACTCTCACTTCCCGTAGTATCCTAGGATATATCCCGTCTGGTGCAGGGACTTATCTATCCTTATGTTTTTAAAAGTTTTCATCACATCCTCCTTCTTAATGCCAACCTGTTTGAGCAGATCAGCCTATTTCATGCTGTCCTCCTTCGATTCCAGGCACAAGTACCCTCCACTATCCCTGATCGGCCCTACTCTCACTCTGGCATCCTCTTGTTCCTTGCATAAGTTTAGAATACCTTAGGGTTCTCCTTAATCCTACTCGCTAAAGCTTTCTCACTCCCCCCTCTAGCTCTCCTAAATCCATTCTTCAGTTCCTTCCTGGCTACTTTGTAATCCTCCAAAGCCCTGTTTGATCTTTGCTTCTTCAACCTTAAGTAAGCTTCCTTCTTCCTCTTGACTAGATGTTCTACATTTCTTGTCACCCAAGGTTCCTTCACTCTACCATCCCTTCTTTGCCTCAGTGGGACAGACCTAACCAGCATTATCAGTAAGTGTTCCCTAAACAACCTCAACATTTCTGACATGCATTTTCCTGAGAATATCCATTCCCAGTCTAGGCGCTCCAGTTTCTGCCTAATAACATTGGAATTCCCCCTCCCCCAATTAAATAATTTCCCATACTGTCTGCTCCTATCCCTCTCCATGAGTTTAGTAACGCTCATGGTGTTGTGATCACTGTCACCATAATATTCTGCTACCAAGAGATCTGACACCTGGCCTGGATTGTTGCCAAGCACCAAATCCAATATGGCCTCCCCTCTACACTTCCTGGACACACCTGACAGAATCTGCACCATCCAAACTATTTGGACAAAGGACGTTCCAATCAATATCAGGGAAGTTGAAGTCACCCATGGCAACAACCCTGTTACTTCTGCACCTTTCCAAAATTTGCATCCCAATCTGCTCCTCCATGTCTCTGTTGTTTGTTTTTTGGGGGGGTGGGGTCTGTAGAAAACTCCCAATAAAGTGATTGCTCCTTTCCTATTTCTGACTTCTATCCATACTGACTTTGTAGCAAATCCTCCTCGACCAGCTCCTTTTCAGCAGCTGTGATACTATCCCTGATTAGCAATGCTACCCTCCCACCTCTTTTCCGTCCCCCACTATTCCTTTAGAAACATCTAAACCCTGGAACATCCAACAACCATTTCTGCCCCTAGACCAGAGTAGTCTCCAAGTCCTGTGGTGCTAACTGACCTCCTAGATATTGATGTATTTACTTTCAACTCTTCAAATAACAGAACCCGGCTCACTGAGTTACCAGTCCACTTCAGGAGCTTGCTGTGTGCTTAGGTACAACAACATAAATCTTGAATCCAACCAAATAATTCTTCAAGCACCTCTCCCTGTTTGTCACACAATTTATGAATTAACAATTCAGCACAGTCAAAATTTAAAATCTCAGTGATTCATTCTGTCCACTCTCAAACACATTCTTGAATGTGACGATCATTTCAGTCTAACTGGAATGCTCTTGAAAATCCTTCTTCATCGCTCAGTCAGAGATTCTTTGTTTTCTTGTTGATTCAAGAGCACGTACTTCCAGAAAACTGTCCTCTCCAAGTTCAATAAGCTTCCTGTCTTCAGGATTGAATTGAGTTTGTTTTCTCTGGACTGTGTGGAAGTGAAAATCTCTCTTTATAACTCTCAGCTTTTGCAGCAAACATCTCAGACCTCCATCTTAATGTGTCCCACCTTATTAGCGCTGCTGCCAGGAATTGTGCAGACAATTCTTACCAAAGTGTTCAGCTTTTTCAGTTCCTGAATTTTGCCCATATCGTTCGGACTGCCCTTTCACCCTGATTGATAAGCCAGCTCCCTAATGTTCTAATCAATCAGGTATGTGGCGCATACATTCTCACCAACATCTACACACAGGACACTAATCCCCATTGTGTCCCAGTTCACTGGGTTTCCAACAGAGCTTTGGCACTCCAGAATTACTACAGTGTCTCATCACACCTCAATTCGCAGTTTCTTGGCAGTGTGGAAATCCCATACAGTTCTGGCACTCCAGAATTCCTACAATGTCGCAGCTCTCTGGAATTCCCCCAAACCCTCGATACTCCAGGATTCCCACTGTGTCCAGGCACTCTGGAACTCATCATTTTGTCTTGAAATTCTCACATCATTTGAGGTTGTTCCAATAATTTCCCAAAGTCCATGCACACTCTAATTGCCACATTCCATACATTTCAGAATTCCTGTACCTTCTGTACATTCCCATGTATCCCTGAATTTCCCATTCGCACACCGGGCAGGTGATGGATCTTCCCTGCGTAGCCAGTTGGAAAATACTCTGACTTTGTGACCTTGTCTGACCTGAAGTAGTTGGCAGTGCATGGCTGAAGGGGCAATGCCCTCTGTGTGAGGCCTGGGAATAGGGTGGGAGGTTCCAATTGTCGCTTGTTAACCCTTCTGACAACTTCTGGATTCCATGCTTTCTTCCACAGAGCTTGATGCTCCTAGGAACCTGCATGTGGTGAGCCCTGGGGACAGCAGGCTGGAGCTGGAATGGGACAACAGTCAAGCAGATGTTGACAAATACAGAGTGGTGTACAGTACCCTGGCAGGCAGGCAGTACCATGAACTGATTGTGCCTGAAAACATAGGGCTAACGAGCAAAGTCACTCTGACAGGTGAGTAAGATACAGACACACAAAGATACAGACATACAGGCACACACAGACACACACACAGTCACAGATACACAGACAGATGGACACATACACATATAGGGATACACACACACAGACAATCAGACCCACATTCAGATTTGGATCATGACTGCCCACTCCCCCATCCCAGACGATGGTTCTCCACATTATATGCTCTTCTCCTTCTCCATTCTGCTGAACTTTGCCTTTGGATTGAGTGTCCACTATGTTACAAATGCAGTAAAACTAATTGTTAACTCTTTTCCAAAATATATGTAGTGTCAATATTACAAACACAGTTAACAGTCCAGCAAAGATAATCTCTACAATCATGTAATGGATTTAACAATAATCTTCTGGAAACTGCTCTGAAGGCAATGTCAGCTGGGGATCCATACCATGTGTTTTGAAATGGACCTGTAGTCTATAGCAGAGACAATTGTCTCCAAGAGAAACCACAGGAAAAAACTGAGACCAAGACATTGAATGTTTTCAAGAAGAAGTCAGATATATAGAACAAACTTAATTATCCGAACGAGACGGGTGGGGAGTATTTTGTTTGGAAAACTGTTTGTTTTGAAAAATAACTGATCAGGGTTCCCATGGCGACGGCAATAGCAGAAACAGGGTCCCGCAGCTGCAATAGCAGGAAGAGGGTTCCAGTGATAGCAGCAATAGCAGGAACTGGGTCCTGTGGTGGCGGTAATAGCAGGAACAGGGTCCTGTGGTAGTGCCAATAGCAGGAACAGGGTCCTGTGGTGACGCCAATAGCAGGAACAGAGTCCTGTGGTAGCAGCAATTGCAGGAACAGGGATCTGTGGTAGTGGCAATAGCAGGAATAAGGTTCTCTTGGTAGCGGTATTGATAGGGCCAAGGTTCGCAAGACAATGGCAATAGCAGGAACGGTGCTTCCCTTGGCGGCGGCAATAGAGGAACAGGGTTACTCTGATAGCAACAATAGCAGGAACAGGGTCCTGTGGTAGCGGCAATAGCAGGAAGAGGGTCCTGTGGTGGTGGTAATAGCAGGAAGAGGGTCCTGTGGTGGCGCCAATAGCAGGAACAGGGTCCTGTGGTAGCGGCAATAGCAGAAACAGGGTCCTTGTGGTAGTGGCAATGGCAGGAAGAGGGTCCTGTGGTGGTGGTAATAGCAGGAACAAGGTCCTTGTGTTAGCGGCAATAGCAGAAACAGGGTCCTGTGGTGGCGGTAATAGAAGGAACTGGGTCCTGTGGTAGCGCCAATAGCAGGAACAGGGTCCTGTGGTGGCGGTAATAGCAGGAACAGTGTCCTGTGGTGGCGGTAATAGCAGGAACAGTGTCCTGTGGTAGCGGCCATAGCAGGAACAAGGTTCTCTTGGTAGCGGTAATGACAGGGCCGAGGTTCGCAAGACAATGGCAATAGCAGGAACGGTGCTTCCCTTGGCGGTGGCAATAGAGGAACAGGGTTACTCTGATAGCAACAATAGCAGGAACAGGGTCCTGTGGTAGCGGTAATAGCAGGAAGAGGGTCCTGTGGTGGGGGTAATAGAAGGAACAGGGTCCTGAGGCGGCAACAATAGCAGGAACAGGGTTCCCATGGTAGCGGCAATAGCAGGTACAGGGTTCCAGTGGTGGTTGCAATAGCAGGAACAGGGTCCCATGATAGCGACAATAACAAGAATAGGGTTCCCATGGTAGCGGTAATAGCAGGAACAGGGTTCCTGTGGTAGCGGTAATAGCAGGAACAGGGTTCCAGTGATGGTGGTAATAGCAGGAAGAGGGTTCCAGTGGTGGTGTAATAGCAGAGACAGGGTAGGGTTCCAGTGGTAGCAGCAATAGCTGGAACAGGGTTCCAGTGGTAGCAGCAATAGCTGGAACAGGGTTCCAGTGGTGGTGGCAATAGCAGGAACACGGTTCCCGTGATGGTGGTAATGACAGGAACAAGGTTCCCAAGACAATGGAACAAGGTTCCATTGGTAGCGACAATAGAACATAGAAACATAGAAAAAATACAGCGCAGTACAGGCCCTTTGGCCCTCGATGTTGCGCCGACCGAAGCCTACCTAACCTACACTAGCCCAATAACCTCCATATGCCTATCCAATGCCCGCTTAAATGACCATAAAGAGGGAGTGTCCACCACTGCTACTGGCAGGGCATTGCATGAACCCAAAACCCGCTGAGTAAAGAATCTACCCCTAACATCTGTCCTATACCTACCACCCCTTAATTTAAAGCTGTGTCCCCTAGTAACACCTGACTCCATTAGCAGAAAAAGGTTCTCACTGTCAACCCTATCTAAACCCCTAATCATCTTGTACACCTCTATCAAATCTCCCCTAAACCTTCTTTTCTCCAATGAGAACAGCCCCAAGTGCCTCAGCCTTTCCTCATACGATCTTCCTACCATACCAGGCAACATCCTGGTAAACCTCCTCTGCACTCGTTCCAATGCCTCCACATCCTTCCTATAGTATGGCAACCAAAACTGCACACAATACTCCAGATGAGGCCGCACCAGAGTCTTATACAACTGCAACATGACCTCAGGACTCCGGAACTCAGTTCCTCTACCAATAAAGCCAAGTACACCATATGCCCTTCTTCACAGCACTATTTATCTGGGTGGCAACTTTCAGAGATCTGTGTACATGCTCATCCACACTACCAAGTAGCCTACCATTAGCCCAGTAATCCATCTTCTTGTTACTCCTACCAAAGTGAATGACTTCACACTTAGCTACATTGAACTCCATTTGCCACCTTTCTGCCCAGCTCTGCAACTTATCTATATCCCGCTGTAACCTGCCACGTTCTTCTTCACTGTCCACAACACCACCGACTTTCGTGTCATCCGCAAACTTGCTCACCCAGCTTTCAAGCCCCTCCTCTAGGTCATTTATAAAGATGACAAACAGCAATGGTCCCAAAACAGATCCTTGTGGAACACCGCTAGTAACTGCACTCCAAGATGAACCTATACCATCAACTACTACCCTCTGTCTCCTTCCAGCCAGCCAATTCCTAATCCAAACCTCTAATGCACCCTCAATGCCATACCTCCGTAGTTTTTGCATTAGCCTACCATGGGGTATCTTATCGAACGCCTTGCTCAAATCCATATACACCACATATACTGCTTTACCCTCGTCCACTTCCTTGGTCACCTTCTCAAAGAATTCAATAAGGTTTGTGAGGCACGACCTGCCCTTCACAAAACCATGCTGACTATCCTTGAACACATTATTCCTATCCAGATGTTCATAAATCCTATCCCTTACAATTCTCTCTAAGACTTTGCCCACAACAGAAGTGAGACTCACTGGCCTATAGTTACTCGGGCTATCCCTACTCCCCTTCTTGAACAAGGGGACCACATTCACTATCCTCCAGTCTTCTGGCACTATTCCCGTAGACAATGACGACATAAAAATCAAGGCCAATGGCTCCGCTATCTCCTTCCTAGCTTCCCAGAGGATCCTAGGATAAATGCCATCAGGCCCAGGGGACTTATCTATTTTCATCCTTTCCAGTATTCCGCAGACCTCTTCCCTACATACATCAAGGTCATCCATTCTAATCACTTGTGACTCAATATTCACATCAGCAACAGTGTCCTGTTCCTGAGTGAATACTGACGAAAAGTATTGATTTAGTGTCTCTCCAATCTCCTCCGCCTCCATGCACAGCTTCCCACTACTATCCTTGACTGGACCGATACCTACCCTAGTCATCCTTTTATTCCTGACATACCTATAGAAAGCCTTTGGGTTTTCCCTAATCCTACCAACTAAGGACTTTTCATGTCCTCTTCTCACTGCTTGTAGCTCTCTCTTTAGATCCTTCCTGGCTACCTTTAACTCTCAATCGCCCCAACTGAACCTTCACGCCTCATCTTTACATAGGCCACCCTCTTCCCTTTCACAAGGGATTCTAATTCCTTATTAAACCACGGCTCCCTCACAAGACCCTTTACTCCCTGCCTGACTGGTGCATACTTATCAAGGACACCCAATAGCTGTTCCTTGAACAATCTCCACATATCATTTTGTTTTTCCCTTGAAGCCTATTTTTCCAATCCACGCATCCTAAGTCATGCCTCACCGCATCATAATTTCCCTGCCCCCAGCTATAACTCTTGCCCTGCAGTGCACACTTATCCCTCTCCATCACTAGAGTAAAAGTCACCGAGTTGTGGTCACTGTCCCCGAAGTGCTCACCTACCTCCAAGTCTAACACCTGGCCTGGTTCATTACCTAGAACCAAATCCAGTATGGCCTCACCTCTTGTTGGCCTGTCTACATATTGTGTCAGGAAACCCTCCTGCACACATTGGACAAACACCAACCCATCTAACGAACTCGAGCTATAGCTTTCCCAGTCAATATCTGGGAAGTTAAAGTCCCCCATAACAACCACCCTGCTACTTTCACTCTTCTCCTGAATCATCCTCGCAATACTTTCCTCTACTTCTCTCGGACTATTAGGAGGCCTGTAGAAAACTCCTAACAGGGTGACCTCACCTTTCCTATTTCTAACCTCAGCCCAAACTACCTCAGATGGCAAGTCTTCCTCCATCGTCCTTTCCACCGCTGTAATACTATCCTTGACAAGCAATGCCACACCTCCCCCTCTTTTACCCCCATCTCTGACCCTGCTAAAACATTTAAACCCTGGAACCTGCAACAGCCATTCCTGTCCCTGTTCTACCCACGTCTCTGTAATGGCCACAACATCGAAGTCGCAGGTACCAACCCACGCTGCAAGTTCACCTACCTTATTTCTTATATTTCTGGCATAGTAGGAACAGTGTCCATGATGGCGGTAATAGCAGGAACAGGGTCCTGTGGTGGTGGTAATAGCAGGATCGTGGTCCTGAGGTAGTTGCAACAGCAGGAACAGGGTCCCGTGATAGAAGCAATAGCAGGAACAGGGTCCTGTGGTAGCGGCAATAGCAGGAACAGGGTTCCCGTGGTAGCGGCAAAACAGGAACAGAGTTTCCGTGGTGGCGGTAATAGCAGGAAGAGGGTTCCACTGGTGGTGGTAATAGCAGAAACAGGGTCCTTTGGTGGCGGCAATAGCTGGAACAGGGTCCAGTGGTGGCGTTAATAGCAGGAACAGGGTCTAGTGGTGGCGTTAATAGCTGGAACAGGATCTAGTGGTGGTGGTAATAGCGGAAACAGGGTTCCCATGGTAGAGGCAATAGGCAGGAACAGAGTTTCCGTGTTGGTGGTAATAGCAGGAAGAGGGTTCCACTGGTGGTGGTAATAGCAGAAACAAGGTCCTTTGGTGGCGGCAATAGCTGGAACATGGTTCCAGTGGCAGTGGTAATAGCAGGAACAGGGTCCCGTGTTGGCGTTAATAGCAGGAACAGGATTCCAGTGGTAGTGGCAATAACAGGAACATGGTTTCCGTGGTAGCGGCAATAGGAGGAACAGGGTCCGTGGTAGCGGCAATAGCAGGAACAGGGTTCCCATGGTGACTGCAATATCAGTAACAGGGTTCCCATGGCTACGGTAATAGTAGTAACAAGGTTCCAGTGGCGACGGCAATAGCAGGAACAGGGTCCTTTGGGGGCATCAATAGCAGGAGTAAGGTCCTGTGGTAGCGACAATAGCAGGGATAGGGTTCCCATGGTGACGGCAATAACAGGAGCAGGGTTCCCATGGTGACGGCAACAGCAGGAACAGGGTCCCGTGATGGTGGCAATAGCTTGAACATGTTTCCCCTGGCGAGCCTGTTCCTGCTCCAGCCACCAGTCCAGGCTTCCTGCTCTCGCTGTGCTTTTGTTTAAATTTAACAAAAATTTTACGGGACCTCGAGATCTTGTTCAGATAATCCGAAATTCGGATAATTGATGTTTGGATAACCGAGGTTGTTCTGTCGTTCTTAAGGCTAAAGGGATGGAAGATTATGGGGAGAAAGCAGGTAGATGGTACTGAACTTGATGATCAGCCTGGATCAAATTGGGTGGCGGAACTGTTTTGAAGAGCTGAATGGCCTACTCCTGTTTCTGTCTTTATGTTTCTATGTTTTTTTGAAAGAAGAACTCCATATTCCCACTGTAATCAAACAGTCAAGAATGTTGGAAGATTAAATAGATATCAATGGAAGTGGTGCATATCCATTGGATTTGACCTGAGAGAGATACCCCACTGGAGCCCTGACTGAATAATCTAGCCCCTTGGGACACAGTGTCCTCCATTGGCCCTAGCTAGGCATTCTCTCTGAAAGCTAGCAAGGGCTTTACTCAGAGACAGTGGGACTGTCTAGTCCCTAATGACAGGTGGGTTCTGAACCTGTCTTTAAAGCCTGAGTCCAGATCAGGGAAGTGGATGGAGGGTGACTATCTCCCAAATCCCCTTCTCCCCAGTGAATTGTCCCTGAGCTGCCTGTAATGGGAATAGACTTCCTTCACACTCAGCAATGATCCAGCCAGGAGATTGTAAGCTAATTATTGTGCTCGTGTACATTTTTTTGTTGTTACTTTCTGATTGCCTGCTCATTTGATTTTGTCTGCAGACCTATTGCCTGGAACTGAGTATGGGATAGGAATATCAGCCATAAAGGAGTCTAAGCAGAGTGTTCCGGCCACCATGAACGCAAGGACTGGTAAATCACCAACATCATCTTCATGCGGAATTCTACCCCACTCAGTCTATTGCGCTCCATTCATTTTGTTTTTCCCCAAGTGCCAGTGTTCAGTGAACCAACTGCTTTGAGTTTTACAGCTTTCAGAGTTGCTGCAGTCAGCCCCCATCATGTGAATCGCACAGTCACATTGTTGGCATTGCCGACGGATGGTGCCTATCACTAATGACAGAGATGACACAATTATCCAGTCTCCAGGGTTGTTAGAGTGACAGGGTACAGGATCGAATTTAAAATCTTTGCATGGCTGCATGAATGTAAGCATTCTTTTTCGCTATCAGATATGAATGAGAGAAGTTGTATTAGACTGTTGGAAGCTTATTTTAAACTGTACAGGCTCCTGAGATGGTGCAGACACGATGGGTCAAATGGCCTATGTCTGCGCCATAACAAACCTGTGATTCTGGAGAAGGCATGGTTGGCATGTGGTGTTACCTGGAGCTGGAAGATGTGAGGGGTGAATGCGAGAGGGCTGAACATTTTAAAATATGTGACAAAGATCCAGAGGACAGAAGGCAGCCTCCTGAACTGCTGCCCTGGAATTTGTTTACCCCCTCTAATCTGTTTGGGAGACACAGGGACATGATCTGTCCTACCCTTGCCTCCTTGGAATGAAAATAGCCTGTGACAGACTTGTCATCTTCAAGTTTGGGATTTGGGAATTTCCTGCCTTAAGTCCCTCTGCCTTGATCTTAAGAATCCATGAGATTGCGAGTTATGGTTTTCTTGTATTTAAACAAAACATTTAATCCCAGAAGGTCCTGACCTCCAATGTCACGAGCTCCAATGTCCACAAGCCGTTTAATTGGTACTTTTTCAAATGGCTTTCTTGAAATCCAGATAGACAACATCCACCATAATCCCTCCCTCAACCTTCTCAGCAGCTTGTTCAAAACATCCAAGGAGAAACACAAAACATAATTTGTCTGCTGTAAGTCTGTCCTGTCTAGCCTTAATTAACTCACACCTTTCCTGCTGGGTTTTTTTAACCAGATTGGGGATTGCCTACCATGGCTAGAGGGTAGGTTTGTCCAAGTAGTTAATACACCAGGATTTATATGGCAGTGATGCTCATGGAGTGAGGATATTGCTGTTTGGAGTTTAATTTGAGATTGTACAGTGAAGTGCATTTGGAAAGTCAGGATTTGTTTAGGAGTAGTCAGCATGGCTTTGTGTGTAGGGAATCATGCCTCACAAATTTGTTAGAGTTCTTTATTGAAGTGACCAGGAAAGTTGATGAGGGTAGGGCAGTAGATGTGAGCTGAAAAATGTGTTGCTGGAAAAGTGCAGCAGGTCAGGCAGCAACCAAGGAGCAGGAGAATCGACATTTCAGGCATAAGCAGGTAGATGATACTGAGCTTTCTTCCCATATTGGCTTATGCCCGAAACGTCGATTCTCCTGCTCCTTGGATGCTACCTGACCTGCTGCGCTTTTCCAGCAACACATTTTTCAGCTCTGATCTCCAGCATCTGCAGTCCTCACTTTCTCCAGGGCAATAGATGTGGTCTATATGGATGTCAGTAAGGCCTTTGATAAGATTCCACATGGCTGCTTTGGAAGGTTAGATCACATGGAATCCAAGGGGAATTAGCAAATTGGATACGCAATCGGCTTGATGGTAGGAAGCAGAGGGTAATAGTGGAAGGGCACTTGTCTGACTGGAGACCTGTGACCAGTGGAGTGCCTCAAGGGTCGATGCTGGGCCCATTTGCTGTTTGTTATCTATATCAATGATTTGGATGAGAATGTATAAGGCATGATTAGTAAGTTTGGAGCTGAAAATGTGTTGCTGGTTAAAGCGCAGTAGGTCAGGCAGCATCCAAGGAACAGGAAATTCGACGTTTCGGGCTAAAGCCCTTCATCAGGAATGAGGAGAGGGTGCCAGGCAGGCTAAGATAAAAGGTAGGGAGGAGGGACTTGGGGGAGGGGCGATGGAGATGTGATAGGTGGAAGGAGGTCAAGGTGAGGGTGATAGGCCGGAGTAGGGTGGGGGCGGAGTGGTCAGGAAGAAAATTGCAGGTTAGGAGGGCGGTGCTGAGTTCGAGGGAATCGACTGAGACAAGGTGGGGGGAAATGAGGAAACTGGAGAAATCTGAGTTCATCCCTTGTGATTGGAGGGTTCCCAGGCGGAAGATGAGGCGCTCTTCCTCCAACCGTCGAGTTGTTATGTTCTGGCGATGGAGGAGTCCAAGGACCTGCATGTCCTTGGTGAACTGGGAGGAGAGTTAAAGTGTTGGTGGTTGGGTTGATTGGTCCGGGCGTCCCAGAGGTGTTCCCTGAAGCGTTCCGCAAGTAGGCGGCCCGTCTCCCCAATATGGAGGAGGCCACATCAGGTGCAGCGGATGCAATAGATGATGTGTGTGGAGGTGCAGGTGAATTTGTGGCGGATATGGAAGGATCCCTTGGGGCCTTGGAGAGAAGTAAGGGAGGAGGTGTGGGCGCATGTTTTGCATTTCCTGCGGTTGCAGGGGAAGGTGCCGGGAGTGGAGGTTGGGTTGGTGGGGGGTGTGGACCTGACGAGGGAGTCATGAAGGGAGTGGTCTTTGCGGAACGCTGATAGGGGACGGGAGGGAAATATATCCCTGGTGGTGGGGTCCGTTTGGAGGTGGCGGAAATGATGGCGGATGATACGCTGTATACGGAGGTTGGTGGGGTGGTAGGTGAGAACCAGTGGGGTTCTGTCCTGGTGGCGGTTGGAGGGGCGGGGCTCAAGGGCGGAGGAGCGGGAAGTGGAGGAGATGCGGTGGAGGGCATCGTCGATCACGTCTGGGGGGAATCTGCGGTCCTTGAAGAAGGAGGCCATCTGGGCTGTACGGTATTGGAACTGGTCCTCCTGGGAGCAGATGCGGCGGAGACGAAGGAATTGGGAATATGGGATAAGTTTGTTGAAGACACTAAAATAGGCGGTATTGTGGATGGTGAGAAAGGTTGTCGGAAATTGCAGCAGGACCTTGATCAGCTGGGGAAGTGGACCCAAGAAATGGCAAATAGAGTTTAGTATGGATAAGTATGAGGCCTTGCATTTTGGAAAGTCAAATCAAGGTAGGAGTTTCACAGTGAATGGTAAAGCCTTAAGGAGGGCAGTAGAACAGAGGGACCTTGGAGTTCAGGTGCATGATTCTCTGAAAGCAGAGTCACAGGTAGACAGGGCAGTGAAGAAGGCTTTTGGCACACAGGCCTTCATCAGTCAGGGCATTGAGTGTAGAAGTTGGGCAGTTATATTGCAGTTATACAGGATGTTGGTGAGGCTGCATTTAGAATATTATGTTAGGTTTTAGTCATCTTGCTATAGGAGGCATGTTATTCAACTGGAAAGTGTGCAGAAGAAATTTATCAGGATGTTGTCAGAACTTAATGGTCTGAGTTATTGGGAGAGGCTGGACAAGCTAGGACTTTTTTCTTTAAGGTGTAGAAGACTGAGGGGGGATCTTATCATGTATAATATCATGAGAGGCATGGATAGGGTGAATGCACTCAGTCTTTTTCCCAGGGTTGGGGAGTTGAGGACGAGAGGGCATCAGTTTAAGATGAGAGGGGAAATAATAAAAGGAGACCTTAGGGACTACATTTTTACACAAAAGGTGGTCTGCATATGAAATGAAGCACAGCTGAAGTGGTTGAGGCGGGTACATTAACAACATTTAAAAGACATTTCAACTAATAGCTGGATAGGAAAGATTTCGAAGGATAGGGGCCATTTCAGTCAGCATGGACCAGTTTGGGCTGAAGGAACTCAACAACTGGTGCAGGAATGGAACAATTTGAGATTGAGTGACAACCTCTTGATAGAGGGATGACCCCTCATATTGACTATTGACCTCTGAGATTGAGTAACATCCTCTGGGATGGTGACTTCCCCTGGGATTGAGTGATGACTCCCAGGATTTAGTGACTTCTCCTGGGATTGAGTGCCACCTCCCACGATTGAGTGAAGACCCCCAGGATTGAGTGACGGCTCTTGGGATTGAGTGTTGACTCTCAGGATTGAGTTGACAGCACCTGGAATTGTGTGTTAACCCCTGGGATTGAATGATGATCCCTGAGAATAGGTGTCAATCCCCAGAATTGAGTGAGAACCTCGAGGATTGAGTGTTGGTTCCTAAGATTGAGTGTCAACCCCTGGGATTGAGTGACGATCCTCCAGGGTTAGAATGGTGAGTCTTGGGATTTAATTTCTCAGCGGCCTCATGTTGCCCCTCTCCCTGTAGATCTGGACCGTCCTCTTGGCTTCACTGTGATAGCCTCATCCAATCACAGCATCTCCCTCATGTGGACACAGATTCGAGGCCCTGTCGATCACTACCAGGTCAACTACAGCACAGCCAATGGTGTCAGTTCACAGGTGACCATTCCAAAGGGCAGTACCTCGGTGACCCTCAACAACCTGGAGCCTCACACCAAATACAACCTGTCCATTATGGCAGTGCGAGGCTGGCAGCAGAGCGATCCGTCCATCATCGAGGGCATGACCGGTGAGTGTCAGGGGAGAGTGACCAAGCGGGTGATGGGGAAAATCAAGGATGGAGTGAAAAGATGGGAGTCACAAAGTGAGTTAGTCACTGTTGGATTTCTTGCCTCTGAACTGCTCTTGTCCAATTACAGGGTCATCTGGTACAGGTGAAGTCCTTCAACCAAATGTGTATGCACTAACGTAACTCCTCTAAATCTATATTAGTCTCACTTTCCTGCACTATGCCCATAGCCTTGAATTTTTGGCATTTCCCATGCTCATTCAAGTACTTTTTAAAGGTTCTAATGTTTCCCACCTCGACTATCTTCCTGGGCAGTGCTTTCCAAACCCCACCAATCTCTGGTGAGAAAGATTTTCCTCAAATCCTCCTGCTGTTCACCACAAAATGATTTTTCCTTATTATTAACCCCTTAATTAAGGGGGATAGCTGTGTTCTGTCCACCCTGACCATGTTCCTCAACCGTACACACCTCCATCAAGCCTCCCTCAATCTTCTCTGCTCCAAAGGAAACAACTCGAACTCTCTTCTTCACTGAAATGCTTCATCCCAGGCAATGAATCTCCTCCGCACACCATCCAGCCTTCTGAATAGTGTGGTGACCAGAACAGCACACAGCGTTCCAGCTATGACCGAGCTAAAATCCTGTACAGTTCCAATGTAACCTGCCCGCTCTGTACCCTCACTGATAAAACAAGTGTCCAGTGTGACTTAATTGCCCTATTAACCTGTCTTGACACCTTCAGAGATCTGTGGACAAGCACCCCTATTCCTCCCAATCAATGAGTAGTCCCTAGTCTTGTTCCTTCTTCTAAAGTACATTGCCTCACATTTATCAGGGTTAAATTCCTCCTGGTTCTTCTCTGTCCATCTGGCCAATCTTTTATATCCTCTTGTAACTTAACACCCTTATAGAATCCCTACAGTGTAGAAACAGGCCCTTCGGCCCACCAAGTCCACACCGACCCTCTGAAGAGTAACCCACCCAGACACATTCCCCTACCCTATATTTACCCCGACTAATGCATGTGGGTGGCAGGGTGGCTCAGTGGTTAGCATTGCTGCATCACAGCACCAGAGACCCAGGTTCAATTCCCACCTCAGGTGAATGTCTGTGTGGAGTTTGCACATTCTCCCTGTGTCTGCGTGGGCTTCCTCCCACAGTCCAAAGATGTGCAAGTCAGGTGAATTGGCCATGCTAAATTCCCCGTAGTGTTAGGTGAAGGGGTAAGTAGAGGGGAATGGGTCTGGGTGGGTGGCAGATTGGTGTGGACTTGTTGGGCCAAAGGGCCTGTTCCCTACACTGTAGGGAATCTAATCTAACATCCCTGAACATTAGGGGCAATTTAGCATGGCCAATTCACCTAACCTGCACATTTTTTTGGATTGTAAGAAGAAACCAGAGCACCCACAGGAAACCGACACACTCGCAGGGCGAATGTACAAACTCCACACAGACAGTCGCTCAATGCCAGAATTGAACCCGGGTCCCTGGCGCTGTGAGGCAGCAGTGCTAACAACTGAGCCACAGTGCCCCCCCTTCCTCCTCACTGACAACCACCCAGCTAAGTTTTGTGTCATTTGCAAATTTTACTTATCATCCCTCTCCCACGTTCTCACCTACATCATTTATGAGTAACACAGACAATAAGGGACCCAGTAGCCCGTGTACCCTGTGGTACACACACTACTCCATACCAAGGCTCCAGTCACACAAACAGCCTTCTACCTCTCCCCTCTGTCTCCTGTCACCGCAATAATTTTGGATCCAACTTGCAAAGTTACTCTGGATTCCGTGTTTCCCAAGTAGAACCTTGTCAAAGATCTTGGTGAAATCCATACAAACTACATCAACTGCCCAACCCTCATCCAAACACTTGGGCACCTCCTTGGAAAAATTCCACCAGATTTGTTAGGAGTGACCTTCTCCTGACAAAGTCATTCTATCTCTGATCAAATCTTGCCTCTCTTAAATGGAGATTAATTTTCTCCTTGATTATTTTTTCCAATAATAGTGTAGATATGAGACTCACTGGCAGTGTGGCACCCTGGTTAGCACTGCTGCCTCACAGCGCCAGAGACCCGGGTTCAGTTTCTGCTTCAGGCAACTGTCTGTGTGGAGTTTGCACATTCTCCCTGTGTCTGCGTGGGTTTCCTCCAGGTGCTCTGGTTTCCTCCCACAGTCCAAAAGATGTGCAGGTTAGGTGCATTGGCCATGCTAAATTGCCCATAGTGTTAGATGAAGGGGTAAATGTTGGGGAATGGGTCTGAGTGGGTTGCGCTTTGGCAGGTCGGTGTGGACTTGTTGGGCCGAAGGGCCTGTTTCCACACTGTAAGCAATCTAATCTAATCTGGCCTATAGTTCCCTGGTCTATCTCTACCTACTTGTCAAGTGGAGCCACATTAGCTGTTCTCCAGTCCTCTGGCACCTCTCCCTGTGACCACAGACAATTAAAAAACATTTTGGTTCAGGGCCCTATAATTTCCACCCTTGTGCCCCACAGCAACCTAGGATAAAACCTATACAGACCTAGGTAGTTATCCGATTTTAAATCTGCTAATCCCACCCCCCACACACACCCCACAGCACCTTCCCACTACCTATGTCAATCTGCTCAAAAGCTTCACGATCCGTTTTCTGGAATTTTGTACTTGTAATCCCCTTCTGCTGAGTAAAGATACTTGTGAAGTGTTCATTTAATACTCTACCAATGGATTCTGGCTTCATGCACAGACTGCCACTTACTCCCAAATGGGCTTTTACTGACCCCGACTCTTTTTTTCCCCCGATATACCTGTAGAGTATCTGAGGATTCTATCTAACTTTACCTGTCAGTGTTTTCTAATGCCCCTCTTTACTCTCCTAATTGCTTTCTCGTGTTCACCCCTGCACTTACCATAGTCTTCTAGGACCTCCATTGTTTCGCTCCCTTTGTACCTGTTATAAGTTTCTTTTTTTGTGTGTGTGTCCAATCCTGAAGACATCCAGGGTTCTCTGGGCCTTACTGGTCCTACATTTCCACCGAAAGAGACTATGTACTTTCCCTTCTATCGTTTTGAATACCTCCCACTATTCAACTGTGGGCTTATCCAGAAAGAGCTGTCATGTGAGGTGCTAATGGATTGTTCTCTGTGACATTTAGGTTACTACCCGGTGCAGGAGTTACTGTTCTCTGACATCACCGAGAACTCTGTCAACGTGTCCTGGCAGCAGCCAACGTCTCCCACCGACATCTTTATCCTAAATTATAATCCCCGCTCTCATGGAGAGACAAAACAATTGACAGTGAATGGCAATGAGACCCATACAACCCTCTACAACCTCCAGCCTGGCGTAGACTATCTCATCACATTGCTCGCTGTTCAGGGGACTGTCACTGCAAAGCCAGTGCTGGGATCCTTCACTACAGGTAGGTGAGAGCTTGTAATCAACCCGAGATACAGTACTCTAAACCCTCACTCACACTCCTCTATTTAAAACACTCTAATCTCTCTCTCACTCCTGTATCTGAGACACGCTAATCCCTCTCTCATTCCAGTATTGGACAAACTCTAATCCCTCTCTCACTCTGCCCTTACTGAGGGACACTCTAATCCCTCTTTCATTCCTGTATCTGACACACTCTAACCTCTCTATCACTCCACCCTAACTGAGGGACACTCTAATCCCTCTTTCATTCCTGTATCTGACACACTCTAACCTCTCTATCACTGCACCCTAACTGAGGGACACTCTAATCCCTCTGTCTCCATCCTATTTCTGAGACACTCTGACCCCTCTCTCACTCTGCCCTAACTGAGGGACACTCTAATCCCTCTCTCATTCCTGTATCTGACATACTCTAATCCCTCTCTCACTCTGCCCTAACTGAGGGACACTCTAATCCCTCTCTCATTCCTGTATCTGACATACTCTAATCCCTCTCTCACTCTGCCCTAACTGAGGGACACTCTAATCCCTCTTTCATTCCTGTATCTGACATACTCTAATCCCTCTCTCACTCTGCCCTAACTGAGGGACACTCTAATCTCTCTGTCTCCATCCTATTACTGAGACACTCTGACCCCTCTCTCACTCTCCTGTCTTTCTGATCTGTTGCTTTTACTGAATGGTTTTCCTAATACTTCCATCCTCCTGCAGCCTTGGATCCACCTCAGGATATATCGTTCACTAATGTTTCCGAGGACTCAGTGACAGTGGTGTGGAGCAGGCCTGTGGCTGCCTTCGATCATTACCGGATGCTGTACCAGTCAGCAGCTGTCCTGCAGGGTGAGCCATGTGGATATCTGTCCTGTTAGCCACAGATTGATTGTACTCATTCTGCCTGACTTACCTCACTCATAGAGACTGATTGTTCCCACAAAACAGGGCTGAAAAGTGAATCAGGAAGCTTTACTTAGTACCTAACCGTGAGCTGAGAGTATTTGAATGTGTGCAGTGTAGAGTGAGTTTTACTCTGTATCTCAGCCCCATGTTGTCCCTGTTCTGGGAGTATTTGATGGGCAAAGTGAAGTGTGAGTCTTACTTTCACTTTAAAAGAGTAGAGGAAGCTTTACATTCACTTTTGTGTATCAAACCATGTGCAATCCCTTTCCTGGGGGTTTTTGATGGGGGACAGTGTATGGAGAGCTTTTCTCTGTATTTAAGTCTGCACTGTCTCTGCCCTGGGAATGTTTCATGGGATAGTGTAGAGATAGCTTTACTTTCACTTTAAAAGAGTAGAGGCAATTTTAGTCTGTGTCTGACCCTCCATTACCCTGTCCTGGGAGTGCTTAATGGGCATTGTGTAAAGGGAGCTTTACTCTGTGTCTAACCCTGTGCTGTCCCTGTCCTGGAGTGTTTGATGAGGGATAGTGTAGAGGAAGCTTTACTCTGTATCTAACCCCATGCTGCCCCTGTCCTGGGAGTGTTTGATGGGACAGTATAGAGGCAGCTTTAGATGATTACTTACAGTGTGGAAACAGGCCCTTTGGCCCAACAAGTCCACACTGACCCTCCAAAGAGCAACCCACCTAGACCCGTTCCCCTACATTTATCCCTTCACCTAACACTACGGGCAATTTAGCATGGCCAGTTCACCTAACCTGCACATTTTTGGACAGTGGGAGGAAACTGGAGCACCCGGAGGAAACCCATGCAGACACGGGGAGAATGTGCAAACTCCACACAGACAGTTGCCTGAGGCGGGAATTGAACCTGGGTTTCTGGCACTGTGAGGCAGTAGTGCTAACCACTGTGCCACCGTGCCACCCGTTCTCTGTATCTAACCCTGTGCTATCCCTGTCTTGGGAGTGTTTGATGGGACAGTGTGAGGGCGCTTTAAACTGTAATATCTAACCCCATGCTGTCCCTGTCCTGGGAATGTGAGCCTTACTTTCACTTTTAAAGAGTAGTGGAAGCTTTACTTTCACTTTTAAAAAATAAAAGCAGCATTACTTTATCCCTAACCATGTTTGTAGGTGTGCAGTGTTTGGAGTATTGGTTCACTGATTGTAACGGTTAATGCACACTCCACATGGTGTTGTTTGTCTTGCTACACACTACATGTGATGCCTGCGTATAGTTGCTGTGCAGATATGCATGACTGTGTACATTGCAGGATGGGCATACGCCAGATTGATTAAATTAATTGCAGTTTATTTACAGGAGTCCATCACATCTATTGCTGATACCTCCTACTCACACATCCCACCACCTTCCTTTTCCTGTAACCTCCAATATCTTTTCAGGTAATGATTCAACTCGTTTGAAAATCTCGATTGACCCTGCTTCCACCAGTCTCCAAAACACTGCATTACAGACCTGAACCACATCTGAAATGAAACAGTTCTCTGAAAGTCACCAGTTACTTTAAAATCTGTGTACTCTCTTTTTTGGTCTTTTCACCAACGGGAATGATCTTTCCATGTCTCCCATGTCCAGACATCTTATGATGTTGTAATAACATTCAATCTTACACAAGTGCCTGGCAATGACTATCTCCAACAAGAGAGAATCTAACCACCACCCCCAGACATTTAATGGCGTTACTCCATTATCAATATCCATGGGGTTAACATTGACCTCAACTGGACTCGAGCTTCTGTAGATAGAGTGGCTACAAAAGCATGTCAGAGACGAGGAATATTTTAGCAAATAATTCATTTCCTAATTCACCAAAGCATGTCCACCATATACAAGGCACAAGTCATGAGTGTGACAGGATACTGCTCACTTGCTTGGGTGTGTACAGCTCCAACAATACTCAGGAAGCTCAACATTATTCAGGACAAAGCAGCCTACTTGATTGACATCACATCCACAAGCATCCACTCCCTCCACCACTGACGTTCAGTAGCAGCAGTGTGTACTATCTACAAGATGCACTTCCGAAATGGATCTTTAGACTGTGCGTTCCAAGCCCACAACCACTTCTATGTAGAAGGAGTAATACTGCAGCTACATGGGAACACCACCACCTCCACCAAGTCACTCACCATCCTGATTTGGAAATATATCACTATTCCTTCACTGTCGCAGGGACAATATCTTGGAATTCACTCCCCAAGGACGTTGTGGATCTACCTACAGCACATGAGCACCAGTGATTCAAGAAGGCAGCTTCCCCATCACCTTCTCAAGGGCAATAAATGCCAGTAAAGCCAGCAACGTAACAATGAAGTAACTTTTTTTTTGAAAATGTGGTTGTTCAACTCTATCCTGTCTTGGCCTTCTCTTCTACCAGTACAACAGTTCCGGCTTTTCCAATCTATGGTTTGAAACTAAGTTCCTCACCCCTGGAGCTATTCTTGTGCTCCCTGGCGCACTCTTTCTCAAGCCCACACTTTGTTCAGAAGTGGGATGCTTGTTCAAAACCAACCTCATGACCTATTCACATCACCTCTTTGAAGGCACATTATGAGACAGGACGGGAGAAAAGAAAAATCTTGACATTCCAGCCTCTGAGGTACCTTGGAGGGAATTGGGATCAGCCCAGCACCAAATCCCCTCCTCCAGTTCCATCTAGCTAATTATTGTTAGCCAAGCCCCTTCCTGCAGGCAAGTAGATGGTTGCTCACAGCTATTACCCTCACCCTTCATCGATGATCATGGTCTGGAGATGAGGGCGAGCGTGAGTACAGTGAGATTTTACACCTACCTTCCTAGCAAAGCTGGAGGTGAGAAGGCCAAGACCCAGATTCTGGGTAAAAAATCAAATCAAAAAAAAAAGGCTGGCAGCATCTACAGAGAAAAATACGAGTTAACATCTTGGGTTGAGCAACTTCTGAGGAGGGGCAGATGGCATGAAGATTGGTGGAGTAGCAGAAAGCATAGGTGACTGTCAAAGAACACAGGAGAATATAGATAGACTGGAAGAGTTGGGTGGAGAAGTGGCAGATGGAGTTCAATCCAGGCAAATGTGAGGTGATGAATGTTGGGACATCTAATTCAAGAGCGAATTATACAGTAAACAGAAGAGCCTTGGGAAAAATTGATGAGCAGAGAGATCCGGGAGTTCAGGTCCATTGTACCCTGAAGGTTGCTGCACAGATGTATAGAGTGGTCAAGAAGGCATATGGTATGCTTGCCTTCATCGAATGGGGTATTGAGTATAAGAGCTGACATGAAAATTGTACACGACATTGGTTCGGTCACATTTAGAATACTGTTTTGGTCGCCACATTACCAAAAGGATGTGGACACTTTGAAGAGAGTGCAGAGAAGGTTTACGAGGATGTTGCCTGGTATGGAAGGTGCTAGTTATGAAGAGAGGTTGAGTAGGTTAGATTCATTTTCATTAGAAAAGAGGAGATTGTGGGGGGACCCGATTGAAGTTTACAAAATCATGAAGGGTATAGACAGGATAGGTAGAGATAAGCTAGAGATAGAGTGAGGGATTCAATAATGAGAGGTCACACTTTCAAGGTGAGAGATTTAGACAGATAGATAGATAACTTACAGTGTGGAACAACAAGTCCACACCAACCCTCCGAAGAGCAACCCACCAGACCCATTCCCCTACATTTACCCCTTCACCTAACACTACGGGCAACTTAGAATGGCCAATTTACCTAACCTGCACATTTTTGGACTGTGGGAGGAAACTGGAGCACCCGGCGGAAACCCACGCAGACACGGGGAGAATGTGCAAACTCCACACAGATAGTTGCTTGAGGTGGGAATTGAATCCGGGTCTCTGGCGCTGTGAGGCAGCCGTGCTAACCAACTGTGCCACTGTGCCACCCACATTTAAGGGGGATACATGCAGCAAGTACTTCACATAGAGGGTGGTAGGTGCCTGGAACACGTTGCCAGCAGAGGTGGTAGAGGCAGGTACGGTAGATTCATTTAAGATGCATCTGGAGAGATGCACGAGTAGGTGGGGAGCAGAGGGATACAGATGCTCAGGAATTGGCTGACAGGTTTAGACAATAGATTTGGATCAGCTCAGTCTTGGAGGGCTGAAGGGCCTGTCCCTCGGCTGTAAATTTTCTTTGTTCTTTGACTCAAAATGTTGACTCTGATTTCTCTCCACAGATGGTGCCAGGTCTGCTGAGCTGAGCTGAGCCAGATTCTGGGGCATGGTTCCAGACCCCCACTCATTTGGAGGAATACAAACCCAGAATGTAAACCCCTCCCACCCACCACCCCCACTCCCCCGGTTCACTGTCAGCATTGGAGAGCGCCCACTCTCCACTCCAGCTATCCGACATCTGGCAGCCTGATCAGCATCCCCGACTGGCTGAGACAGGATAGTCATTAGACACATTCTTTAAGGCTAACGAGGTTGGCAGGGCTCAATCCCATCGGATTCAGAGACCAAGCCGGTGTTTATGACAGTTCAGCATCTCTATTTTTGTACTCTGTGCCTCCATAATCAAAATGATATCCAAAGAGTGTTAGTCACTACCCTCCATATGCTCGGTCACTTTCAGTAAATTGGGCACCTATATTCCCAGTTCCCACTAGTCCTGAATCCCCTTCAGAATTCTGTTTCATGTTGTCTCTCCACGCTCTTCCTACCAAAATGGATTACTTCACATTTCTCTATTTAGATTTCAACAGTCAGCTGACCACCCTTTCTCCAGCACCACATTTCATTGACTCTGACGTCACCAGCATCTGCAGGCCTCACTATCTCCGAGTTGCTGCAAACCATACTGCAGAGCCTCATCCCAGAATGCCCACCTTGAAGAATTTTTCCCTCTCCCTCCACAACGATCTTATCAAGTCTCATTCGAACTGCAAACCCCTGTCATTCCCCAACCTCCACTTCCCCCCATTTTTATTTCTCAGCCCGCTTCCCGCTCCCCAGTCCTGAAAAAGGGTTAAGCCCAAAATGTCGACTCTCGTCCTCCTCAGACACTGCCAGACCTGCTCTGCCTTTTCCAGCCTACACTTTATTGACTCTGATATTCGATATCACCAACCTATCTATGCCCTTTCGAAACTGTATAAAACGTCAGTGAGGCCATACTTGGAAATTTGTGCACCAGACTGGTGAAGGGACTGTGTACAGGGGTGGGTGAAGGAGCTGTGTTCAGAGCTGGGTAAAGGGACTGTGTACAGGGCTGGGTGAAGGGACTGTGTACAGAGCTGGGTAAAGGGACTGTGTACAGGGCTGGGTGATGGGCCTGTGTACAGGGCTGGGTGAAGGGACTGTGTACAGAGCTGGGTGATGGGCCTGTGTACAGGGCTGGGTGAAGGGACTGTGTACAGGGCTGGGTGAAGGGACTGTGTACAGGGCTGGGTGATGGGGCTGTGTACAGGGCTGAGTGAAGGGACTCTGTACAGGGCTGGGTGAAGGGACTGTGTACAGGGCTGGGTGAAGGGTCTGCATAAAGGGCTGGGTGATGGCACTGCTTACAGAGCTGGGTGAAGGGACTGTGTACAGGGCTGGGTGAAGTCACTGTGTAGGGCTGGGTGAATGGGCTGTGTACAGGGCTGGGTGATGGGGCTGTGTACAGAGCTGGGTGAAGGGACTGTGTACAGGGCTGGGTGAAGGGACTGTGTACAGAGCTGGGTGAAGGAGCTGTGTTCAGAGCTGGGTGAAGGGACTGTGTACAGGGCTGGGTGATGGGCCTGTGTACAGGGCTGGGTGAAGGTTCTGTGTACAGGGCTGGGTGAAGGTTCTGTGTACAGGGCTGGGTGAAGGGGCTGTGTACAGGGCTGGGTGATGGGGCTGTGTACAGGGCTGAGTGAAGGGACTCTGTACAGGGCTGGGTGAAGGGACTGCATACAGGGCTGGGTGAAGGGTCTGCATAAAGGGCTGGGTGAAGGGACTGTGTACAGAGCTGGGTGAAGGGACTGTGTACAGGGCTGGGTGAAGTCACTGTGTAGGGCTGGGTGAAGGGGCTGTGTACAGGGCTGGGTGATGGGGCTGTGTACAGGGCTGGGTGAAGGGACTGTGTACAGGGCTGGGTGAAGGGTCTGCATAAAGGGCTGGGTGATGGCACTGCTTACAGAGCTGGGTGAAGGGACTGTGTACAGGGCTGGGTGAAGGGACTGTGTACAGGGCTGGGTGAATGGGCTGTGTACAGGGCTGGGTGATGGGGCTGTGTACAGAGCTGGGTGAAGGGACTGTGTACAGGGCTGGGTGAAGGGACTGTGTACAGAGCTGGGTGAAGGAGCTGTGTTCAGAGCTGGGTGAAGGGACTGTGTACAGGGCTGGGTGATGGGCCTGTGTACAGGGCTGGGTGATGGGCCTGTGTACAGGGCTGGGTGAAGGGACTGTGTACAGGGCTGGGTGAAGTCACTGTGTAGGGCTGGGTGAATGGGCTGTGTACAGGGCTGGGTGATGGGGCTGTGTACAGAGCTGGGTGAAGGGACTGTGTACAGGGCTGGGTGAAGGGACTGTGTACAGAGCTGGGTGAAGGAGCTGTGTTCAGAGCTGGGTGAAGGGACTGTGTACAGGGCTGGGTGATGGGCCTGTGTACAGGGCTGGGTGAAGGGTCTGTGTACAGGGCTGGGTGATGGGCCTGTGTACAGGGCTGGGTGATGGGGCTGTGTACAGGGCTGGGTGAAGGGACTGCGTACAGGGCTGGGTGAAGGGTCTGCATAAAGGGCTGGGTGATGGCACTGCTTACAGAGCTGGATGAAGGGACTGTGTACAGGGCTGGGTGAAGTCACTGTGTAGGGCTGGGTGAAGGGGCTGTGTACAGGGCTGGGTGAAGGGACTGTGTACAGAACTGGGTGAAGGGACTGTGTACAGGGCTGGGTGAAAGGACTGTGTACAGGGCTGGGTGAAGGGACTGTGTTGGGCTGGGTGAAGGGGCTGTGTACATGGCTGGTTGAAGGGGCTGTGTACATGGCTGGGTGATGGGGCTGTGTACAGAGCTGGTTGAAGAGACTGTGTACAGAGCTGGGTGAAGGGAGTGTGTACAGGGCTGGGTGAAGGGAGTGTGTACAGGGCTGGGTGAAGGAGCTGTGTACAGGGCTGGGTGATGGGACTGTGTACAGCGCTGGGTGAAGGGACTGTGTACAGCGCTGGGTGAAGGGACTGTGTACAGGGCTGGGTGAAGGGGCTATGTACAGTGCTGGATGAAGGGGCTATGTACAGTGCTGGATGAAGTGACTGTGTAGGGCTGGGTGAAGGGGCTGTGTACATGGCTGGGTGATGGGGCTGTGTACAGAGCTGGATGAAGAGACTGTGTACAGTGCTGGGTGAAGGGACTGTGTACAGGGCTGAGTGAAGGGGCTGTGTACATGGCTGGGTGATGGGGCTGTGTACAGAGCTGGGTGAAGAGACTGTGTACAGAGCTGGGTGAAGGGACTGTGTACAGGGCTGGGTGAAGGGACTGCGTACAGGGCTGGGTGAAGGGGCTGTGTACATGGCTGGGTGTTGCGGCTGTGTACAGAGCTGGGTGAAGAGACTGTGTACAGAGCTGGGTGAAGGGACTGTGTACAGAGCTGGGTGAAGGAGCTGTGTACAGGGCTGGGTGAAGGGACTGTGTACAGGGCTGGGTGAAGGGACTGTGTACAGAGCTGGGTGAAGGAGCTGTGTACAGGGCTGGGTGTTGGGACTGTGTACAGGGCTGGGTGAAGGGACTGTGTACAGGGCTGGGTGAAGGAGCTGTGTAAAGGGCTGGGTGATGGGGCTGTGTACAGGGCTGGGTGAAGGGACTGTGTACAGGGCTGGGTGAAGGAGCTGTGTAAAGGGCTGGGTGATGGGACTGTGTACAGAGCTGTGTGAAGGGACTGTGTACAGGGCTGGGTGAAGGAGCTGTGTAAAGGGCTGGGTGATGGGACTGTGTACAGAGCTGTGTGAAGGGATTGTGTACAGGGCTGGGTGAAGGGACTGTGTACAGAGCTGGGTGAAGGAGCTGTGTACAGGGCTGGGTGAAGGAGCTGTGTACAGGGCTGGGTGATGGGACTGTGTACAGGGCTGGGTGAAGGGACTGTGTACAGAGCTGGGTGAAGGGACTGTGTACAGAGCTGGGTGAAGGAGCTGTGTACAGGGCTGGGTGATGGGACTGTGTACAGGGCTGGGTGAAGGGACTGTGTACAGAGCTGTGTGAAGGGATTGTGTACAGGGCTGGGTGAAGGGGCTGTGTACAGGGCTGGGTGAAGGGACTGTGTACAGAGCTGGGGGATGGGGCTGTGTACAGAGCTGGCTGAACTGGGTCTGTTCATGGCAAGGTCCTGGAAGTTTTACTCACTTTTATTAATTTGACTTGTTTTTACTCTGTGTTATATGAATGCTCCCTGCTGATTTCCTTTACATCCTTTTTGTATTTTTGCATTTCAGGGTTGGCCAAGAGTGTGGTCATTGAATCGTATCTAACCGAGTACACCCTGACTGACTTACAGCCAGCAACTGAGTACACGGTGAAGTTAAACACAGTGCAAGGCTCTGCTGAGAGTCAGCTGATTTCAAACACTGTTCACACAGGTGAGTAACTGAACTGGGAAGGCCTAGGATTCCTGATGGAAGGCTTTTGCCCGAAACGTCGATTTTACGTGCTCCTCGGATGCTTCCTGACCTGCTGTGCTTTTCCAGCTTGATTCATCTTGACTCATCCCAGCTTCCATTCAGTAACTGAGCCTGGGACTCCCGCAGCTTTCTCTCTGAGCAACTGTTCATCACATGGTGTAACCTCGCTCAGATCCATCAGTACAGTGTTACAATGGGACATAGCACAATCTTGGAACTGGTGTCTTGTTTAAGGATATCCTCATTTCACCCTTGGTTTTGTGACCGGGACATAATTGTTGAAGTGTCTGATGAATTGCTTGACAACTCAGTGTATAGTTCTGATCGCTCCACTATAGGAAGGATAGTATTAAATTGGAGAGGTTGCAGAGAAGATTTACCACGATTTTGCCGGGACTGGAGCCTTTGACTTATAAAGAGAGGCTAGATAGGTTGGGACTTTTTCCACTGAAGTATAGGAGGTTGAGGGATGTTGTTATAGAGATTTATAAAATCATAAAGGGCAGAGATATGATGAAGAGCCAAGGTTTTTTCCCCTCAGTAGAGGAGTCCAAAACTAGAGGCTGGATTAGAGGTGCTGGAAAAGCACAGCAGTTCAGGCAGCATCTGAGGAGCAGTAAAATTGACATTTCGGGCAAAAGCCCTTCATCAGGACTTTTGTCCGAAATGTCAATTTTACTGCTCCTTGGATTCTGCTATGCTTTTCCAGCACCTCTAATCCAGAATCTGGTTTCCAGCATCTGCAATCATTGTTTTTACCCTCCAAAACTAGAGGGCATGGGTTTAAGGTGAAAGGGGAAGATTAAAAGGGATTTGAAGGGGAACATTTTCACACAGGGGATAGTGCATGTATGAATGAAGGTGGTGGGAGTAGATACAACTGCAACATTTAAAAGGCATTTGGATAAGTATATGAATAGGAGAGGTTTAGAGGGACATGTGCCAAATGCAGACAAGTGGGATTAGTTTGATTTGGTTGAGTTAATTTGAATGAGTTAGGCTGAAGTGTCTGTTTCCATGTCTTGTGACTCTGACCGTATATGCTGGTTCATTTTGAGAAGAGATCCTTACTAGCAGAGGTGCTGTTTTCTTTTAACACCAAGCAGTCAGACTGGATGAAAAGTCCTGAGTTCCCTGTTCACAAGCCCTTTGTGACACTGGGAGGCACAGACTGAAACATTGAGAAATCCAGTGACTTGCTCTGTGACTGTAGTTACGAGAGAATTGAGGCTAAAATCTTCGTAACAAGAAGACTGCTTGCAAAATTGCTATCAACTGAACATTTGGAAAACCCATGTAGTGTTTTGACATCTGAAAGAAGAATGCTCCAGAAACCAATGTCAGCTGAGCAGAACTCTTTTTTTTTAATCCTTAGCAAACTTAAAAGCAGTGTTAAATTTATTACTGTCCTCAACTTGCTGACCATGCCGTGGATGGGTCTATTTTTGCTGATTTGTGTTTATCAAAGGAATATGTTTTAGTGAAACATTTTGAACTATTTCCTCAATTGTTTACAAGCTGCATGTTTATTTATGTACCCAATCAACTTCAGTTAGTTCCCAGTTCAATTAATTGATTGAAATTTTAAGATTCAGCTTGGGTCTTTGGACAATGTTGATGATGGTGATGAGGGCGAGGTTGACAATGTTGGTGAGGACGATGCCGTTGATGTTGTTAATTGTAACGATGGTTATGTGATGTTGATGGCAGTGGTGAGGGTGATGATGAAGAGGGTCGTAAACACACCGATTCCAAAACATCTGGGTAGTAGAAGCTTTTCAGTTTTTAAACAAGCACTTGTACAATGAAAGGGGAGTGGGCCAGTTCTCCCAGCTCAGCTAATCTCCAGTTTGGTTTTCACAAGCAGTCAGTTTTGAGTCTGCTGGTCAAAGAAACAACTACATGGAAGAAGGTGTTCCGAGCTGAATCTCTCTACCATTTCTCTCTCCTTAAGTCCCTGTGTTTGATTTTACCTTTTTTGCCAAGGGTGTTCATGGGGACGATTGCAGGAATTTGGAACAGCATCATTAAATTGGGATAGTCTGTTGAGTTTTCGGATAGGGTAAGTTATTCTGTACTCTGTCCTCTTTTGTTTGCATTTCATTCGGTATTCTGTAAATAAATTCTGTTTTGTTGAAATCAAGTGGTTTTGACCAGTTACATCACTCCAGGAATATCCACTGTATACCTGCTTAAAACAAGTAGAAAAGTTAGGATCCGGGATACCTTCTTGAAATGTTTTGAGGGGGTCTGGCCTGGTCCATCACAAGGGTAATAAATAATGTGATGGTAGTGATAATCCTGTCAGAGATGATGGAGTGTGAGAGTTGGTGACAAAGAAGATGGTGGCGAGGGTGATGCTAGAGATGGTGGCGAGGGTGATGCTAGAGATGGTGGCGAGGGTGATGCTAGAGATGGTGGCGAGGGTGATGAAGAAGATGGGGGTGAGGATAGTGCTGGTGATGATGATGAATGTGATGATGGCAATGTTCATGATAATGGAGATGCTGGTGTCAGTGATGATTGAGATGCTGCTGTTGGTGATCATGGGGATGATGCCGTTGCTGATAATTGACTTGAAGATAGACGGAGAGTCCAATGACCATGGAGGGAGAGTCGTAGAATAGACTCATTACACTGTGGAATCAGACCCCTTGAGTCCAAACCGAACCTCTGAAGAGTATTTGTAGAAACATCAAAGATTACAGCAGGAGGAGGCCATTTGGCCCTTCATCACGATCGTGGCTGATCATCCAACTCAACAGCCTAATCCTGCTTTCTCCCCATAACCTTTGATCCCATTTGCCCCAAGTGCTATATCTAGCCACCTCTTGAAAACATTCAATGTTTTGGCATCAACTACTTCCTGTGATAATGAATTCAACAGGCTCACTCTGCTTTGGGTGAAGAAATGTCTCCTAATTCCCCTCCTGAATAGTTTACCCTGAACTGTGTGACTGTGACACACCCTCCATTGTCAATATCCTCCCTGCATCCTGCCCTGTCTGGTCCTGTTAGAATTTTATGTCTCTATGAGATCCCTTCTCACTTGTCTGAACTCCAGCGAAAACAATCCTAACCCCAGTCAATCTCTCCTCACACATTAGTCCCGCCCTCCCCAGAATCAGCCTGGTTAACCTTTGTTGCACTCAAGAGAGTAAGAGCATCCTTCCTCAGAAAAGGAGACCAAAACTGCACACAATATTCTATGTGTAGCCTCACCAAGGCCCTGTATAACAGTAACACATCCCTGCTCCTGTACTCGAAACCTCTCACAATGAAAGCTAACATACCATTTGCCTTCCTTACCACCTGCTGCACCTGCAAGCTTACCTTCCGTGACTGGTATACAAGGACACCCAGGTCCTGCTGCATACCTCCACTCTCCCAATTCCACCCAGACCTATCCTATCCCTGCATTCCCCATGGCTAATTCATCTCGCCTACACACCACTGGACACCATGGGCAACACCACCTCACCTGCACATCTTTGGATGGTGGGAGGAAAGTGGAGCACCTGCAGGAATCCCACGCAGACACAGGGAGAATGTGCAAACTCCGCACAGTCAGTGATCCAAAAGTGGAATCGAACCCGGGTCACCAGCGCTGGGAGACGGCAGTGCTAACCACTGAGCCATCGTGCAGCCCACACAGTGATGGTTGAGGGAGTGTAGCGATGTTCGAGTGAGTGTGGTGATGCTCAAGGGAAGGTGCATGATGATAGACGGAGAGTGTGGTGATGGGTGAGGGACTGCAGTGATGGTGGAAGGAGGGTGCAGTGATGATGGAGGCAGAGCACGGTGATGGTCAAGGGAATGTGGTGATGGTGGAGGGAGGGTGCAGTGATGGTGGAGGGAGGGTGCAGTGATGATGGGGGGAGACCGGTGATGGTGGAGGGAGGGTGCAGTGATGATGGAGGGAGGGTGTGGTGATGATGGAGGGAGGGTGGAGAGAGAGCACGGTGATGATCGAGGGAGTGCAGTGATGGTGGAGGGAAGGTGCAGTGATGGTGGAGGGTGTGCGGTGATGATCGAGGGAGTGTGGTGATGGTGGAGGGGGAGTGCAATGATGATGGAGGGAGAATGCTGAAGGGAGCCTGTGATGCTGGTAAACAATTAATTGTGATGTTTACCACTGTTCCTTTCTCCACACCATCCTTCCAGCTATGGACAAGCCCCTGGACGTGCGGGTTCTGAACATGACTCCCACAGAAGCTGTGCTTGAATGGATTGCACCTCAGGCTGTGGTGGAAAACTATGTCATCCTCTTAACACAAAATCAGCGTAGGTGCTAAACAATGGCATTCAGATTGTATGTAATCTCCCTATCATAGTCCTCTGTGTGTTCACCACCATCCCCCCCACCCCCTGTAGTTTCCCTCCATCCAAGTTATAGATACTTCCTAAAATCCTGATCTTCATCCTGTACCCTGTGTATTTTCAGTGTGTGCTCCCTATATCCTCAACATATTCCTAATATACACATACAGTACCTTGAGCTGTTCACGCCATGTCCAAGATGGAGTGTGCTGTTGTGTGCTCTATCTGCGTGTATCTCAACTGCTTCATTCTGACTGCTTGGTAATCTGCTTTCGGTTCCAGTTGTTGCGAACACTGTCCATGCTGATGGAGAGACAACACGGTACCAACTCAGTGAACTCCAGCCGTTCACCAACTATTCCGTCACCGTCTACGCTGTCCAAGGCTTCATGACCAGTGTCTCAGCCTCCACCAACTTCCTCACTCGTATGTAGCTCCTTCGATTAACCCAGGGATGTTCAGTCCAAGTGTGAAACAGTCACAGACACGGTCACTAACCCCGCAGAGTGGGCAAGGTGTATGCTGGGAGTTTTATTCTAGATGTGATCACTCTGCAACTTCAGAGTATGCAGGGAGAGAGGGAATGGGGAGCAGCAGACAGTCCAAAAGGACCAGGCAGTCAGTACAGGAATCCTCTGAGTGCATCCCACTCTCCAACCAGGATTCAGTTCAGAATCCTGATGAGAATGATGGTTCATCTGGGGAGTGCAGCCAGAGCCAAGCCCCTGGCACCATGGGGGGCTCAGCTGTACAGGGGGACACAAGGAAGACTGGAAGAGTGATAGTGAGAGGAGATTCGAGAGTGAGGGCATCGATAGGTGTTTCTGCAGCTGCAGATGGGAATCCAGGATGGTGTGTTGTCTCCCTGGTGCCAGGGTCAAGGATGTCACTGATCGACTGCAGAGCACCCTGAGGGGAGAGGGGGAACAGACAGCAGTCGTGGTCCACATCAGTCCCAGTGACAGTGGGAGAAAAGGGATGTGGTCCTGCAGTCAGAATTTAGGGGGTTCAGGAGGAAATTAACAGCAGGAGCTCAGAAGTAGTAATCTGCACATTGCTCCCAGTGCCCCACGCAAGTGGAAATAGGAACAGGAGGATAAGGCAGGTGAATGTGGGGCTGGAAAGAGGGTCCAGAGGGTGTCTTTAAATTCTTGGGACATTGGGACTGGCAAAGGGGAAAATGGGAACTGGTCAGACTGGATGGATTGCTCCTGAACAGAGCTGGGACTGAGTTTCTTGTGGGGTGATTTGCTAGCACTGTTAGAGAGGGTTTAAACTAACTTATGGCATGCTTGCCTTCAATGATAAGTGCATTGACCGCAAGAGTTGGGACATCATATTGCATCTGTACTAGACATTGGTGAAGCCAGTTTTAGAATACAGCATACAATTTTGCTCTGGAAAAGATGTTGTTGGGTTTGAAAGGCTACAGAAAATTTTGATCAGGATGCTGACGGGACTGCAGGGATTGAGCTACAGAAAATATTGATCAGGATGCCGAAGGGACTGCAGGGGTTGAGCTACAGAGAGAGGTTAAATAGGCTGGGACTTTTTCCCTGGAGCATCGGAGGCTGAGGGGTGACCTTACAGAGGTCTATAAAATCAGGAGGGGCACAGACAAAGTGGACAGCAAAGGTCTTTTCCCCAGAGTAGGGAAGTCCAAAACTAAAGGGCATAGGTTTAAGGTGAGAGGGGAAGATTTGAAAGGGACCTGAGGGGCAACCTTTTCACACAGAGAGTAGTGTGTGCATGGAAGGAGTTACCAATGGAAGTGGTGCAGATGAGTACAATTGCAACATTTAAAAGGCATTCTGATGGGTACTTGAATAGGAAGTGTTTATAGAGATATGGGCCAAAGTCAGGCAAATGGGACGAGATTAATTTAGCATACCTGGCTCAGACAAGTTGGGTCGGAGGGTCTTTTTCCATGCCGTGTGACTCTATGACTTGGCAGAGCTATGGGAACTCGAGAATAATATTAGAGAGGAATATCAGAATCCTGGGAGAGAAAGATAGCACCAGAATAAGGAATAGTAACTCATTAGGCAGGCCCTAATACTGTCCCTCAATGTAACAAAGAGAGAGAACAATAAAGTCCAAACCAGTGCATGTGTGGGACTACACAGAGAGTGGGGAATAAAACTGGGGAGTTACAGGTACAGGTTGCCAAGTGGAAATCTGATCTTGTGGCACGAACAGAGACTAAGCTCAAAGGAGGGTTTGAAATATTCCTGGATAAAAGGTGATCAGGAAAGATAGGAAAGGGGGAGCAGTTGCTGATTTATTAGGGATGATATTAATGTGGTGGAAGATGAGGATATTCCTGATCTATTACAGAAGGAATATGGCTACAGCTTAATGACTAAAAATAGATGCAATTATATGGGTAATTGACTAAATGAATTGATGTAGAGGAACATATTTGCCAGGAAATTTCAGAAAGGTACAAATATGCTTGTTTTAATGTCAGGCTTCAATTTACTGATTGACAGAGTTGGGGAGCTGCATTAACATCGGTAGAGATACAGTCGGTAACACAGAATTTCGGAGGGAGTGGGCTCATTGAGTCACAGTGTGAGGGAGCAAGATTAAAATCAGTGGTGATATGGTCAGTAACACAGGCTGCTGTGGAGAGGTGTTTACTGAGTGACAGTGTGAGGGAGCTGGATTAATATCAGTAGAGACAGTCAGTCATGCAGGGTGCTGGGGAAGAGGTGTTTACTGAGGGACAGTGTACGGGAGCTGGATTATTATCAGCCTAGATATAGTCAGTAATACAGGGCGCTGGGAGGCAGTGGGTTTTACTGAGTGACAGTGTGAGGGAGCTGGATTAAAATCATTTCAGAGACAGTCAGTAACACAGGGTGCTGGGGAGAGGGGTTACTGAGTGACAGTGTGAGTCAATAGGATTAATATCCGTAGAGATAAAGTCATTAATACTATACGCTGGGATGGAGGGGTATTTACAAAGTGACATTGTGAGGAAACTGGATTAACATCAATAATACAGGACGCAGGTACAGAGAGATGTGTTGTGAGTGAAAGCTTGAGGGTACTGGATTAGAATAAGCAGAATTACAATCAGTAACAAATGGTTCTGGGGGAGGTGTTTACTGAGTGTCAGTGTGAGAAAACAGGATTAATATCAATAGAGGCATAGTCAGTAACGCAGGATGCTGGGAGGGAGAGGTTTTTACTGAATGACTGCGAGAGGGAGCTGGATTAAAATCCTTCGAGATACAGTCAGTAACGCAGTGTGCTGGGGGAGGGGGTTTATTGAGTGACAATGTGAGGCAACTAGATTAAAATCATTCCTGATATATTCATTATCACAAGGCACTGGGATGGAGAGGTATTTCCTGGGTGACAGGGTGAGGGAGCTGGATTAAAAACAGTTGAGATACAGTAGGCAATACAAGGTGCTGGTGGAGAGGGGTTACTGAATTGCAGTGTGAGGACTCAGGATTAATATCAGTGAGGATATCATCAGTAGCAGAGCGAACTGGTAGGGAGAGGTGTTTACAGAGTGACAGTGTGTGGCAGCTGAATTAAAATCAGTCCAGATATAGTCAGTAATATAGGGCACTGGAATGGAGAGTTGTTTACTGACTGACAGTGGGAGGGAGCTGGTTTAAAGGCAATCAAGATACAGTCAGTAACACAGGGTCCTGGGGCAGAGGGATTACTGGGTGACAGTGTGAGGGAGCTGGATTAATATCAGGAGAGACGAGTCAGTAACATAGGGTGTTGGGTAGAGGGATACTGAGTGACAATTTGAGAGAGCTGGATGAATATCAGTAGAAATATCAGTTAGCAATGCAGGATCCTGGGGGAGAGGTGTAATAGAGTGACAGTATGAGGGAGCTGGATTCATGTAGAAGTACAGTCAGTAACACAGTTTGCTGGGGAGACCGGTTACTTAGTGACAGTGTGAGGGGGCTGGATTAATATCAGAGGAGGTAAAGTTAATAACACAGTGTGCTGGCAAAAAGGGTTTGCTGAGATAATGTGAGTGAGCTAGAATAATATCAGTAGAGAAACATTCAATAATGCAGGGTGCTGGGAGTGAGAGGTGTTTACTGAGTGACAGTGTGAGGGAGCTGGATTAAAAAGAGCCAAGATATCATAATAACACAGGGCCCTGGGATGGAGAGGTGCTTATTGAGTGACACTGTGAGGGAACTCAGTCGAGATGTAATCAGTAACACAGGGCACTGGGAGGGTGGCATATTTACTGAATGATGTTGTGATGGAGATGGATTAAAATCAGTTCAGATACGTGCTGTAACACAGGATGCTGGGGGAAGAGGTCTTACTGAGTGACTGTGAGGGAGCTGGTATATGTCAGTAGAGATACAGTCAATAACACAGGTGCTGGCAGAGAGGGGTTACTGAGTGACAGTGTGAAGGAGCAGGATTAATATCAATAGGGATATAGTCCGTTACACAGGGTGTTGGGAAGCAGAGGTTTTTACTGAATGAAAGCGTGAAGGAGCTAGGTTAAAATCAGTTGAGACACATTAAGTAAAAAAGGGTGCTGGGTGAAAGGGGCACACTAAATGATAGTGTGGGAGAGCTGGATTAACATCAATCGAGACACAGTCAGTAACACAGGGTGCTGGGGAGAGGGGTCACTGACTGACAGTGTGAGGGACCTGGATTAAAATCAATAGAAAACAGTCAGTAACACGGGATGCAGGCGGGTTAGGTATTTATTGAGTGACAGTGTGAGGGAGCTGAATTAAAATCAGTAGAGATACAGTCAGTAACATGGGATGCAGGGGGTGAGGTATTTATTGAGTGACACTGTGGGGGAGCTGGATTAAAATCAGTCGAAATATATTCAGTAATGCAGGGCGCTCAGAGGGAGAGATGTTTAATGAGTGACGCTGTGAGGGAGTTGGATTAAAATCAGTCGAGATACATTCAATAACACTGGGCGAGGGGAGAAGGGTTACTGGGTGACAGTGTGTGGTGCTAGATAAGTATCAGTAGTGATACAGTAACCAACAAAAGGTTCTAGTGGAGTTTGGAATTGAGTGACAATGTGAGGGAGCTGGATTAAAATCAGTCGAGATGCAGTCAGTAACAAAGGATGCAGGGAGAGAGGGTTTACTCAGTGACAGCATGGGGCTTTAGGATGTGTTGGGATGGAGTGATGGTTATAGTGTGAGGGAACTGGATTAATATCAGTAGAGGAACAGTCTGTACACAGGGTGCTGGGAGGAAGAGGTATTTACTGAGTGTCAGTGTGAGGGAGCTGGATTAATACCAATAGAGAAACAGTCAGTAATACGGGGTTCAGGGGGAGAGAGGTTACTGATTGACAGTGTGAGGAAGCTGGATTAATATCAGTAGGGGTATAGTCAGTAACAAAGAATGTTGGATTAAAATCAGTTGAGATACAGTCAGTTACAAAGGATGCAGGGAGCGAGGGTTTTCTCAGTGACAGCGTGGGGCTTCAGGATGTGTTGGGATGGAGTGATGTTTATGGTGTGAGGGAGCTGGATTAATATCAGTAGAGAAACAGTCTGTACACAGGGTGCTGGGATGGAGAAGTGTGTACTGAGTGACAGTGTGAGGAAGCTGGATTAATATCAGTAGGGGCATAGTCAGTAACACAGACTGGGAGGGAGAGGTGTTTTCTGAGTGACAGGGTGAGGGAGCTAGACTAAAATCAGTCCTGGTATAATCATTAGCACAAAGCGCTGGGATGGAAAGGTGTTTCCTGAGTGACATGGTGAGGGAGCTGGATTAAAAGCAGTTGAGATATTATATCGACACAGGGCCCTGGACACTGGGTTAACTGAGGGGTGTTTACTGAGTGACAGTGTGCGACAATTGGATCAAAATCTATCAAGAGACAGTCAGTAACACAGGGTGCTGGGGGAGGTGGGGTTACTGAGTGACAGTGTGAGGCAGATGGATTATTTTCAATAGAGATATACTCAGTAACACAGAGTGCTGGGAGGAAGAAGTGCTTATTGAGTGACAGTTTGAGGGAGCTGGATTAAAATCAGCGGAGATGCAGCCAGTAACACAGGGTGCTGGGGAGGGAGAGGGGTTGCGGAGTGACAGTGTGAGGCAGCTGGATACATATCAATAGAGATACACTCAGTAAGACAGGGATTGGGGGAGAGGGGTTACTGAGTGACAGTGTGAGGCAGCTGGATTAATACCTTTAGAGATATAGTCAGTAACACAGGGTACTTGGGAGAGGGGTTACTGGGTGACAGTGTGAAGGAGCTGGATTAATATCTTTAGAGATATAGTCTGTAATACAGGGTACTTGGGAGAGGAGTGACAATGTGAGGGAGTTGGATTAATATCGCTCAAGATATAGTCAGTAACACAGGGCGCTGGGTGTGGGGAGAGGGGTTACTGAGTGACAGTGTGGGGGAGCTGGATTGATAGCAGTAGAGAAACAGTCAGTAACAGAGTACTGGGAGGGACAGGTGTTTACTGAGAGTATGAGGCAACTGCATTCATATCTGTAGATTCAATCAGTTACACAGGGAGCTAGGCAGAAGAGTTACTGAATGACTGTGTGTGGGAGCTGTATTAATATCCGTACATATATAGTCAGTAACACAGGGTGCTTGGGAGAGGGGTCGCTAAGTGACAGTGTGAGGGAGCTGGAGTAATGTCAGGGGAGATACACTCAGTAACTCAGGGTGCTAATAGAGAAGGGTTACTGAGAGACAGTATGAGGGAGCTGGATTACTATCAGTAATCCAGTAGAGGCATAGTAACACAGGTTTCGTCTGGGAGGGGGAGAGGGGTTAATATCAGGAGAAATACAGATATTGGATAATTGGGGTGTACACGAGGGGGAGTACCGGAATTGTATATGGGAGAGTGATCAGGGAGTGTATGTGGACAGATTGATTGGGGATGTACAAATTTGAGTGAAGAGTGTGTGTGAAGGGATGTGAAGGACAGGAGTGAAGTTGGTGTTGGGTGGGGAGCATGAAAGGTGTATACGATGGGCGATTGTGACTGAATGTATAGATCATTGCCTTCGCTTTCTGACAGATTGGGCCAGACAAGCAGATCTCTGGTCAGTGTTGTCTCTTCCTAACCTGTCTCTGTCTCTTTGTGTCTCTCTATCTCTCTGTCCCTCTCTGTCTTTCTCTGTCTTTCTCTGTCTCTATCCTCTTTCTCTCTCTCGGATCCCTCCTTTTCTGTCCCCCTGTGTATGTCCCCTTTTCTCTGTCCCTCTCTCTTTCTCCCTCTCTCACTGTTCTCGTTTTCTCTCTCCCTTTGTCTATCTGTGTTGCTGTCCCTCTTTCTCTTTTCCTCTCCCTATCCCTCTCTCTGTCTCTCACCCTCTCTGTGTCCCTCTTTCTCTCACTTTCCCCTGTCCCTCTCTCTCTCTCTTCCTCACTTACCTCCCTCTCTTTCTCTCTAAAACCCCCTCATCCCTCCCTCCGTCACTCTCACACTCCCCCTCCCGTTCTCCCCCCTCCCTCTCACCACCTCTCTGTCCCCTTCCATCCCTCCCTCCCTCTCTCTCTCTCCCCCATCCCTTTCTCTCCCTTCTTTTCTCTCTGTCTTCCTCCCTGCCCAACTCTCTCTCTCACCCCTCTCTCTCACTCATTCCCTCTCCTTCTCCCTCTCTCACTGCCCCTCCCTCTCTCTCTCCCCACTCCCTCCCCCTCTCCCTCTCCACCTCCCTCCCTTTCTCTTTCTCCCCCTCCCTCACTCCCTCCCCTCCCTCCCTCTCTCTCTATCCCCCTCCCTCCCTCTGTTTCTCACTCCCCTCCCTCACTCTTCCCTCCCTCCCTCTCTCTCCACCCCTCCCTTCCTCTGTTTCTCTCTCCCCCTCTCTCTCTCTCTCTCCCCCACCCTCCCTCTCTCTCCCCATCTCTCCATCTTTCTCTCCTCCCCTCCCCACTGTCTCTCCCCTTCCCTCCTCTCTCTCTCTCCCCCTCCTCCTTCTCTCCCCCACCTCCCTCCCTCTCTCCCTCCCTCTCTCTTTCTCCTCTCCCTCACTCTCTCCCCCTCTCTCTCCTTCACTCCTCCTCTCCCTCCCTCTCCCTGCCTCCCCTCCCTCGCCCTCTTTCCCTCTCTCCCCTCCCTCCCTCTTTCTCTTTCTTTCCCCCTCTCTCTTCTTCCCCCTCTCTCTCTCTCTCCCTCCCTCCTACTCCCTTTTTCTCTCTCTCACACACACACTGTCACAGCTCTAGATCCTCCTCGAAACCTGACAGTGAGTGAGGTCACTCGGCGCAGTGCACTCATTTCCTGGCTCCCACCAGTGGCCGACATTGAGAACTATGTGCTGGTGTACAAGGACCATAGTGGGCAGCAGAAGGTAGGTGCGGGAGGGATCATGTTTCCAGGTAAGACAGAGGTTCACCTGCCTCTCCTCCAACCTAGTTTACTGCATCAGGTGCTCCCGATGTAGTCTTCTCTCCATCAGGGAGACCAAACATAAACTTAGGGAACGGTTCACCGAGCATTTCAGCCGGGCCACAGGGGCTGACCGGTCCTCCCAGTCACCGCCCATTTTAATTCCCCTTCCCACTCCCTTTCCGACATGACCATCATTTGCCTCCTCCATTGCCTCAACAAACCAAACCACAAATTGGAGGAACAACACCTCATTTTCCACCTGGACAGCCTACAGCCTGGGGGACTCAACACTGAGTTTCCCAATTTCAAATAACCTCCCTTCCCATCCCCTGACTCCCTTCCCAGCCCCTCACCCTCCCTTCCACTCCTCCCTGCCACCTACCGGATTCATTCCTCCCATTGACCAACCAGGCCATACCCTCTGCCTGTCTTCAACAATTCTCACTTCACCACTTTGTCCCACCACCCCCTTTATCTGCAGCTCTCCCCACACCCATCCCCAGTCCTGAAGAAGGGTTACACCCAAAATGTCAACTTCTCCACCTCCTGATGCTGCCTGTGTTCTTCCAGCCTCCTGCCTGATAACTTTGGATTCCAGTATCGGCAGGTTTTTTTGTCTCTAACCAAGAAACTATAAGAGGCAGGAAACACTGGTAGCTGTGTTGGTAGTGCCCCAAATAGTGATGGTAATGGAGAGCACAATTAAATCAGAAATATATACAACAAGGGGAATACAATAATCTTTATACAGATTGGGTAGATGTCATGAGTGCCAAAGCTATGTGTATTAGATGGTTTTCTAGAGCAGTGTCCATCGAGGGAACACATTAAATTAGATCTACTGTTTTGCAATGAGAAATTAATGCAATTAATCATCCAACTGTGAAAGAACCCTTATAGGGAGCAGTGACCATAATTTTCTATCCAGTTTGAAAGAGTTTCAATCTGGCGTTAGGAAACTCAATCTAAGCAAAGGAATTTATAAACACAGGAGGAACAGGTTGGCTGTGGTGGACTGACAAAATTGCATTAAATAGTATTAGATAGACAATTATAGAGGAATAGGTGAAAGTGAGGACTGCAGATGCTGGAAACTAGAGTCTAGATTAGACTGATGCTGGAAAAGCACAGCAGGTCAGGCAACATCTGAGGAGCAGGAAAATCGACGTTTTGGGCAAAAGGAGTGAGACAGGGAGCCTCCGGGGTGGAGAGATAAATGAGAGATGAATTATGGAGTAATATTTTAAAAATAATAAATGGTTTACAATGAACAGGCAATCCTTTATGGCACAAACCATCAACAGGAAAGGTGAATTAATTGTGCATAACAAAGGAAGTTAAAGATTGTATGAGATCAAAGGAGAAGGCTTATAAAGTTGCTTTAAAAAATAGTAGCATTTCTGATTTCAGGAAAGGTGGATCAAAATACTAATAAAATAACGTGCGAAGAGAATATAAATGTAAACTGGCAAAAAGCATAAATGATGATGAGATTGAAGAGTCCCATGTAATTTCAATCCGCTGTTCTGCAATGAGATTCAAACTTTCAGCTTGCTTTCAAATAACCTCCTGATGCTGCCTGACCTGCTGTGATCTCCAGCATAATTTGTTTTCAGCATAAATAGAAGGTTGTTTAGGATGGGAAAAAGGCAAATTTCAACATTGCAGACAGAGACAGAGGAATATATGATAGGAAATTTTAAAAAATGGTGAAGAACCTAAATAAGTACTTTATCTGAATCTTACATTTCTTTGGCAAAGTGTGAGTTTTTTTTAAGGAATTCTCGCTGTAGGGACCCAGAAGGATTTCCTCCAGACCTTGCCAAATTGCATTAATTTCTCATTAACTACTTACCTGCCCCTATGGTGTCCCTCACTCCCAATTCCAGCCCCATTTTTCCTGGAATAACTCGCCACTCACCAGATATCCCCTGAAAAGACCAGCATCCCTTGCAATCGTGCCATTTTTAAATGGTTGCCATGCACCCAGACAAGTATTAGCAATCAGGTATTCCTCCTCACTGGCAAAGGCAGGGCACAGTGCCCACAAAGCATGTTGCTCATGACACACAGCTGGCATGGCTGGCACTGAACATACCCTCTGACCATTCCGTGCACACAGCATTCCATGCATGGAGATCCATGTGCCAACATGCATTGCAGCTTTGACTTGTGGTTCCTGAAACCATGGCCGTACAAGACCTCGGAATTGTGTGCAGATGAAATAAAAACAAGTGGGAGTGTTGACCATCCATCACACACAAGACCCCAGTTTCTTGGCCTAGTCACAGTTTAACCACTTAAACCACCCAGTTTACCTACGCTGTATTCTGTCTTGGCTCACAGGCTACATCATAGAATCCTGACAGTGCAGAAAGAGGCTATTCTGCCCATCGAGTACACACTGGCCTTCCGAAGGGCATCCACCCAAACCCAGCTCCCTCATCCCGTAACTCTGCATTTCCCATGGCTAACTCATCTAGCCTGCACATCACTGGATGCTACAGGGCAATTTATCATGGCCAATCCATGTAACTGGCACACCTTTGGACTGCAGGAGGAAACTGGAGCACCCGGAGAATACCTTCACAGATACGAGGAAAATGTGCATACTCCACACAGACAATCGCCCAAGGGTGGAAGTGTACACAGGTCTCTGGCGCTGTGAGGCAGCAGTCCTAACCACTGAGCAACCGTGCTACCCATGTCACCATTATTCCGTCCCCCAGTGCCATATTATTCCCACATATTGTCATTGTCCAGTGGGAATAAACCACTGCCTTGTGGCCAACCACTTCAACTCCCCCTCACACTCCCCAGGAAATTCAAAACCTGGGCTTCTTCTACTTGCCAAGTCAATGCCACCCACCAACTGAAGGAAGAACACTTCACCTTCTGACTCAGGATCTTACAAGTCAACATAAACTTCACCAGTTTCCAAATCTCTCCACCCCCCACCGCGTCTCAGATTCAACCCTTTAACTCAGCACAGCCCTCTTGGCCTGGCCTACTTGCCCATCTTTCTTCCCACCTATCCACTCCTATCCTATCCCCATCACCACCCACCTGCATCCACTTTTCATCATCCCACCTACGTTCTCCCCACCCCTACCCCCATTCCCCCTATTTATCTCTCAGTCCCTGTCCCCCGTCACATTCCTGATGGAAGAAACATCGATTCTCCTGCTCCTCGGATGCTGCCTGACCTGCTCTGCTTTTTCCAGCGCCACACTTTTCAACTCGATAAATCACATTTCGGCAATCAGACAATTCCAACCATGTGCTTTTAATTGCAACAAACAAAAGTGAACACAGACAAAACATATAAAGGCTGCAGTTCACTCCCACAATGCAACCCAATTGTTGGCATCATGATCAATGATTATGAAGCAATCTATGATGGTCTGCTGATTTTCAGCTGGAACTGTGGCTCAATCACCTCCTGCCTGGTCCGGATCACCTGATAGAAGCAAACCCTGCAATGGACATTCCTCCTCTTTCTCCTCCTCCTCCTCCTTCTTCTTCTCATCTTCATCCTCTACCTTGGATGGCTCTTCCTGCTCCCGAGTTTCTCAGCCTCCGTCATACCACCCCATTGCCTTCTCTAACAGTATCTAGAGAAAGTGAGGACAGCAGATGCTGGAGGGTCAGAGTGGAAAAGTGTGGCGCTGGAAAAGCACAGCGGGGCAGGCAGCATCCGAGGGGCAGGGAGAGCCGACGTTTTGGGCATAAATCCACTCATTCCTGATGAAGGGCTGATGCCCTCAGATGCTGCCTGACCTGCTGTGTTTTACCAGCACCACCACACTTTTCGACTACAACAGTATAGAGTCCAGCACACCAGGATGGAACACTAGACTCTATCTGGACTAGATTGGAGGGCTATGCCTGTCTCTTTGGCGACGTAGAACAGTCCATCTTTTGTAGTTACACCAGCACCACTCCCCACCTCTTCCTCCGCTACACTGATGACTGCATCAGTGCCACCTCGTGCTCCCGCGCGGAGGTTGAACAATTCACCAACTTCACCAACAAATTCCACCCTGACCTTAATTTCACCTGGACCATCTCTGACACTTCCCTCTCCATCTCCACGACCGACTTGACACTGACATTTTTTACAAACCCACTGACTCCCACAGCTACCTAGATTATACCTCTTCCCACCCTACCTCCTGCAAAAATGCCATCTCGTATTCCCAATTCCTCCGCCTCCATCATTTCTGCTCCCAGGAGGACCAGTTCCACCATAGAACACACCAGATGGCCTCCTACTTTAGAGAGGGCAATTTCCCTTCTCATGTGGTTGAAGATGCCCTCCATTTCATCCACATCCTGCCCCTCCACCCTCAAACTCCACCCCTCCAACGTAACAAGGACAGAACCCCCCGGTGCTCACCTTCCACCTTCGCATAAACCACATCATCCAACGACATTTCCACCACCTCCAAACGGACCCCACCACCAGAGACATATTTCCCTCCCCACCCCTTTCCATCTTCCACAAAGACTGTTCACTCCGTGACTATCTGGTCAGGTCCATGCATCTCCCCACCCCTCTCCCACAACCCTCCTTTCCTGGCACCTTCCTCTGCCACCGCTGGAATTGCAAAACCTGCGCCTACACCTCCTCCCTCACCTCCATCTAAGGCCCCAAAAGAGCCTTCCACATCCATCAAAGTTGTACCTGCACATCCACCAATATCATTTATTGTATCCGTTGCTCCCGATGCGGCCTCCTCTACATTGGGGTAGATTGGATGCCTCCTAGCAGAGCGCTTTAGGGAACATCTCTGAGACACCCGCACCAATCAACCACACCGCCCTGTGGCCCAACATTTCAACTCCCCCTCCCGCTCCCATGCAGGTCCTGGGCTTCCTCCACCATCGCTCCCTCACCACCCGATGCCTGGAGGAAGAACGCCTCATCTTTCACCTCGGAACACTTCCCCCATGACATCAATGTGGATTTTGCCAGTTTCCTCATTTCCCCTCACCCCACCTTACCCCATCTCCAACCTTCCAGCTCAGCACCGTCCCCATGACCTGTCCTACCTGCCTATCTTCCTTTCCACCTACCCACTCCACCCTCCTCTCTGACCTATCACCTCCAACCCCACCCCCATACACCTATTGTACTCGATGGTACTTTGTTCCTACCCCCACCCCCCCTCTCATTTATCTCTCCACCCTGCAGGCTTCCTGCCTCTATTCCTGATGAAGGGCTTTCACCCGAAACGTTGATTTTCCTTCTCCTCGAATGCTGCCTGAACTGCTGTGCTTTTCCAGCACCACTCTAATCTAGATCGGAGGGATGCCTTGGCCAGTCCATACTGTGGAACCACATCTTCACTAGCTTTATCATCTGCCGCACCATTGGCCTGATCACAGGATGGACACTAACCTGATGAAGTGACCAACACATTACAGTACATCAAAGAGGGAGTGTCTGCTGCCTTCTAACCTGCTTCCCATCCTAGAACCACATAGGCTGGGACATTTGTCACTGAATTGAGTGCACTCAAACACCTTTCCAACATTACACATGACAGAGTGACCATTCCCCCTCCAACTCCCACACACATACCCACTACTGAGTGATGAGACCACACGTGGAATTTGCAAACCCATATTTCCTGTTTGGGAACCTGCAAAGTCTAATTGTCCAGCAGACACCGATCTTGTACTTTTGCCCATCAAAGTGACACTGCCTGTGCCAACCCTGGGCATTGCTCCAGCCATTTCCCACCGAGAGAACAGGAGGCAATAGCAGGGGCCACAGTTCACGGTGAATGCCATTAACTGTAGGATCTGTGTCCTCCTGGTCACCAGTTTACCCTCCCTTCCCCCACTCTAGGGCCTCTAATACTCCTTTCACCTTGCTCCACCCCATAGCCCATTTCCAACCCATGTGTTGAATAAAAAATGCAAGTTGCCAGAAAAAGCTCAACAGGTCTGGCAGCACCAGTGGAGAGAAATCACGGTTAATGCTTTGGGCCAAATGACCCTTGCTCAGAAGCGAATCGTGTTGAACGTTGCCTTCAATTGTCATTCCTGCCCCCTGAACCCTGATATTCCACCCTAGTGATGCTGACCCTGCTGCACTACAGCCCTCCCCCTCCCCTGTGGTAGGAATGGTGATGATCATTGCCAGTAACTGCCCTTTCACCACGTCCCACCAACTTCTGGAAGCCTACCCTGCCCTCTGACATTGTTCCCCATTCCCCCGAATGATCAATGGGCAGAACTCCAGCACTGTATACCCTTTCAGACCCCTGGCTAACTTCAACAAGCTGCCCCTGGATAGAGAGTCATACAGCATGGAAACAGGCCCTCCAATCCAATCAGTCCACACCGACCATAATCCCTAAAGTTATCCCTCCTGTCCATGGATGAATTAAAGCTTTTCAGAATTGTGAAGGAGATGGAATGTGAAAGTAGAAGTATAGTGGCATTGCACTGGAGTATTTTTTAAGATTAGATTCCCTACAGTATGCCCATTTGGCCCAACAAGTTCACACTGACCCTCCGAAGAGTAACCCACCCAGACCATTCCCCTACCCTCTATTTACCCCTGACTAATGCACCTAACACCATGGATAATTTAGCACGACCAGTTCACCTGACCTGTACATCTTTGGACTGTGGGAGGAAGCCAGAGCACCTGGAGGAAACCCACGCAGACACAGGGAGAATGTGCAAACTCCACACAGACAGTCGCCTGAGGCGGGAATCAAACCTGGGACTTCTGGTGCTGTGAGGCAGCAGTGCTAACCACTGAGCCACCGTGTCTCCCATTTTGTTTCCTTATTTAAGGAGAGATGCCCTTGCATTGGAGGCTTAAGAGGATTCATATGGCCTGAGTTGATTGCAATTTGCAAGAGTGAGAGGTGATATTATTGAAACGTAGACGATTGCAGGGCAGTCTCGAATTGGGGAACCCAGTTGCAGAATAATGGCTGTCTTATCTAAGATGGAGATGAGGGTTAGTTAGGTTAGATTGGAGTGGTGCTGGAAAAGCACAGCAGGTCAGGCAGCATCTGAGGAGCAGGAAAATCGACATTCGGGCAAAAGTCCTTCATCAGAAATAGAAGCAGGGTGCTGCAGAGTAGAGAGGGTTAGTTAGTCTTTAGCATTCATTTCCTGAGGGAGCAGGGGCCTTGAATACAGACAGGGAACAGGTCCCTGTTTGCAAGTCGATTTATACGCGAGGTGGAACACAATGCAGGACAGCGTAAAGTAGCCATTGGTCAGTGCAGGAAATATTTGCATGTCAGATCTTTAAAATTACCATGAATATGCCCTTGGATGGGGTCGCATTTGTAAGGACAAATGTTTCTAAATCAGACACTCATCCAAAGACCCACATCGTGTTCTGGGAACTCGGGTTCAAACCACCCCATAGCAGATGGTGACATGTGAATTCAACAGAAAGCTGGAATTAAGAGTCTAACGACCATGAATCCATTGTCGATTGTTGGAAATAACCCATTGGGTTCATTAGCATCCTTTGGGGAAGGAAACTGCCATCCTTACCTGGTCTGGCCTATGTGTGACTCCAGACTCACAGCAATGTGATTGACTCTTAACTGTCCCCTGGGCAATTAGGGATGGGCAATAAATGCTGGCCGAGCCAGTGATGTCCTTGTCCTGTGAATGAATAAAGAATAATATGATGCAGCTGTAGACATGACAGTGGAGTTAGGGGCAAGATTGGATAAGCTACGATCTTATTAAACAGGGGAACAGCCTCAAAAAATCGAATAGTCCACCATTGCTCCTACTTCTTCTGATCAGACATGCTTCAAAAGCTATTAGTCTCTGGTATGGAATATTAATTAAAAGCGTCTTTTTTTTTAAATGGGCACAAGAACCTCTGGTTCTCACTTCATTGGGTGAAGCCATTCTGGATTCCTGAAAATGGCCCGGCTGTCACTTTAGTGCCCCTGTCCTAGATTTATAGAGTCATACAGATGTACGGCATGGAAACAGACCCTTCGGTCCAAACTGTCCATGTCGACCTGATATCCCAACCCAATCTAGCCCCACCTGCCAGCGCCCGGCCCATATCCCTCCAAACCCTTCCTATTCATATACCCATCCAGATGCCTCTTAAATGTTGCAATTGATCCTCCACCACTTCATTCCCCACACCCCACCTTTATCATCCTGTTTCCACTTCCTGTTCCACTCAGACCCCCATCCATATGTGTGTGAGTGTGCACACGTGCGCGCCATGTCTAAATGCCAGCAGTTTGAGGAACAGGACTGTTTATTCATTGAGGTTGTGCAGCTTGGGGTTTGGCAGGGGGTTTCTGATAAGTGGCTGAGCTAAGTCACTGATGTATCATTTCAACCCCTTCCAGGAGCTGATCCTCGATGCAGAGGATACTTGGATTCGACTAGAGGGTCTGTCCGAAACAACAGAGTACTCCCTGAGACTGCAGTCGGCGTTTGGCACCATGAGGAGCACAACAGAGCATGCCTCCTTCACTACAGGTACTGTGCAAATGTCACAGATCTACTCCAAGCCAGGTCATGCCATAGAGATCCAGTGCGTCAGGCACTGTTCTGCTAAATGCCAAATCACAAGCCAAAGCTTTTGTTTCTAGAATATTCTCCCCAAATCCTTCCAGACTTCTATACGACCATAAGAAAACGAAGCCAAAATAGGCTGTTCAGCCCAGCAAGTGTGCCCACCATTTCGGGCAGCATGGTGGCTTAGTGATTAGCACTGCTGCCTCACAGCACCAGGGAGCTGGGTTTGATTCCAGCCTCAGGTGACTGTCCCTGTGAAGTTTGCACGGTTTCTTTGTGTCTGTGTGGGTTTTCTTGGGGTGTTCCGGTTTCCTCCCATAGATCAAAGATGTGCAGGTTAAGTGGACTTGCCATGCTAAATTGTCCATAGTGTCCAAGGATGTGCCGGTGAGGTGGATTTGTCATGGTAAATGCAGGGTTACAAAGATTAAGGTAGGGTCATGGGTCTGGGTGGGATGCTGTTCGGAGGGTTAGTGTGGACTCAAAGGCCTGATTACACACTGCAGAGAGTTTATGAACATTAGAATGACTCAATGAACATTCAATGGCACCATGGCTGAGCTAATGATCCTCAACTTCACTCTTCTGCCTTTTCCCCATAACCATTGATTCTCTTACTAAGCAAAATCTGTCTATCTCAGTCTTAAAAACACTGACCGAATCAGCCTCAAAAACTCTTTTTGGTAAATATTTCCATAGATTACATCTCTCGCACTCTCTCTCTCTCTCTCTTGTTCTCTCGCTCTCTCCCTCTCTTCCTCTCTCTCTTTTTCCTCCTATAAGACTAATAACACCTTCCAAACTGACCACCACTTCCATCGAGAAAGACAAGAGTAACAGATATACAGGGCCTCCACCCCCTGGAAGCTCCCCTCCAAGCCACTTATCATCATGACTTGGAAATATGACACTGTCTTTTCAGTGTTGCTGGATCAAAATCCTGGAATTCACTCCTTTGTTGAGGGACACAAACTCCAAATAAGAAGTATGAGCAAGAAATATCAATTAAAGTAAAATACAGAACATAAAAATAAATGGAATGAAAATACAGTTAGGCCACTGTTGGAATATTGTGCGCAATTCTGGTCTCCTTCCTATCAGAAAGATGTTATGAAACTTGAAAGGGTTCAGAAAAGATTTACAAGGATGCTGCCAGGGTTGGAGGATTTGAGCTATGGGGAGAGGCTGAACAGGCTGGGGCTGTTTTCCCTGGAGCGTTGGAGGCTGACGGGTGACCTTATTGAGGTTTACAAGATTATGAGGGGCATGGATCGGGTAAATAGATAAAGTCTTTTTCCTGGGATCGAGGAGTGCAGAACTAGAGGGCATAGGTTTAGTGTGAGAGGGGAAAGATATAAAAGTGACCTAAGGGGCAACTTTTTCACGCAGAGGGTGGTATGGGCATGGAATGAACTGCCAGAGAAAGTGGTGGAGGCTGGTACAATTGCAACATTTAAGAGGCATTTGGATGGGTATATGAATAGGAAGGGTTTGGAGGGATATGGGCTGGGTTCTGGCAGGTGTGACTAGACTGTGTTGGGATATCTGGTTGGCATGGACGGGCTGGACCGAAAGGGCTGTTTCCATGCTGTACATCTCTATGGCTCTACAGATGGAGCTAACTGAGAAAGAAAGAACTACAAAATTAAAAAAAACCCTTCATATTTTAAATCCTCCGAATTCGAACATAGAACATTACAGCGCAGTACAGGCCTTTTGGTCCCTGATGTTGCGCCAACCTGTGGAACCAATCTGAAGCCCATCTAATCTACACTATTCCATTTTCATTCATAAGTCTATCCAATGCCCATTTAAATGCCCTTAGAGTTGGCGAATTTACTACTGTTGCAGGCAGGCGGTTCCACGTCACTAATACCCACTGAGTAAGGAAGCTACCTCTGACATCTGTCCTATATCTATCACCATTCAATTTAAAGCTATGTCCCTTCGTGCGAGCCAGCACCATACTTGGAAAAAGGCTCTCAATGTCCACCCTATCTAACCCTCAGATTATCTTATATGTCTCAAGTACGTCACCTCTCAACCTTCTTCTCTCTAACGAAAACAGCCTCAGCTCCCTCAGCCTTTCCTCATAAGACCACCCCTCCGTACCAGGCAACATCCTGGTAAATCTCCTCTGAACCTTTCCATATCCTTCCTATAATGCGGTGACCAGAACTGTACGCAATATTCCAAGTGCGGCCACACCAGTGATTTGTACAGTTGCAACATGACCTCATGGCTCCAAAACTCCATCCCTTTACCAATAAAAGCTAACACACCATATGCCTTCTTAATGATCCTATCAACCTGGGTGGTAACATTCAAGGATCTATATATATATATACATGGACGCCAAGAACTGCCCGTCTACACTGCCAAGTACCGTTAGCCCAGTACTCTATATTCCTGTTGCTCCTTCCAAAGTGAATCACCTCACACTTTTCCACACTAACCTCCATTTGCCATCTCTCAGCCCAGCTCTACAGCTTATCTATGTCCCTCGGTAACCTGCAACATCCTTCGGCACTGTCCAAAACTCTACTGACCTTAGTGTCACCCGGATATTTACTAAGCCATCCTTCTACACCCCCATCTGTGTCATTTATAAAAATTACAAAAAACAGTGGCCCCAAAACTGATCCTTGCAGTACCCCACTAGTAACTGAACTCCAGGATGAGCATTTCCCATCAACCACCACTCTCTGTTTTCTGTCATCTAGCCAATTTCTGATCCAGACTGCAAAATCACCCTCAATCCCATGCCTCTGTATTTTGTGCAGTAGCCTACCATCTTTACTGAAATCCATATACACCACATCAACCACTTTACCCTCATCCACCTGTTTGGTCACCCTCTCAAATAACTCAGTAAGGTTTGTGAAGCAAGACCTAACCTTCACAAAACCCATGTTGACTCTCCCTTACCAACTTATTCCTTTCCGGATGATTATAAATCCTATCTCTTATAACTTTTTTCAACACTTTACTCACAACTGAAGTAAGGCTGACTGGTCTATAATTAGTTGCTCTGAGGGAATATGACACTTGTAAAGTTATTTTTTCAGGGTAGGAGGTTGATTCTCGTGAATAATCACATCCTTGAAAACTCTATGACTCCTGAATGCAAGAATCCCAGGTTCTCTTCATTACAGGGCTCACTCTGTCAGTGTGGACTGGAGCAACATACATTAAATAGGAGCACCATCTGCATTGCCTGGTTTAACTGGGCACGTGCGCCATCCAAAAGTTGCTGTCAGATTTACTTGGCTGTAAGCGTGATCACTGATGGTCTCATTAGTTTCAACACATATCCCAGGCCAACAGGTTTCAGTATGGAAGCTGTGAACTATATTCACCACGGATTGAACTGTCACATTCACTCATTTTAACAGGACTGTTAGTCATCTGCTCAGCAATTTGGAACCATTTCAAGATTCCAGCAAGCATCCATGTGGTACGGTTTTTAAGCCAGAGACATTGACAGGGATCTCTTGGCTGGGGCGAGAATTTTTTTCCATTGACCTTGGCTCAAACAGCCTGTCCTCTTGGAATTCCCTGAGCTTTGAGGAAGTAACAGAACAGTTTAGAGAGAGCAATCCCGAACAGCAGCAGGTTTTGGCAGTGAACACAGAAGTAGCTGAGAAAGGAGTCCAAATTGTTAGTTGGTGGTGATAGCAGAGAGTGAGGAACAACACTGTCATAGCACCGGCAATCCCAACCTTTAAACTGCAAGTTATGGAATCAGAGGCTGATATCGTTAAGATATCTGAGAGGATTCAGTTAATATGAGCAGGAAGGTAGAACTTAGTTAGTCTGTGGCAAACCTAACAACATTTTGGGATGGTTGGAGATATAAGGGGGTAATTCTGGATTTATCTTTAAGGAATGAAGCTGGACAGGCAGGAAGCAACAGTGGTGAGGGTGGGAGCAAATATAATTCCATTAAAATTGTAGGCGGCACAGTGGCTTAGTTGGTTAGCACTGCTGCCTCACAGTACTAGGGAGCCGGGTTAGATTCCAGCCTCAGACCACTGTCTGTGTGGAGTTTGCAAGTTCTACCTGTGTCTGCGCAGGTTTCCTCCGGGTGCTCTGGTTTCCTCCCACAATCCAAAATATGTGCAGGTCGGGTGAATTGGCCATGTTAAAATTGCACCTCCCATCAGGGATTTGTAGATTAGGTGCATTGGTCAGGGCTAGATACAGGGAAATGGGTCTGGGTGGGATTCTCTTCGGAGGGTCGGTGTGGACTTGTTGGGCCGAAGGGCCTGACCCACATTGGAGGGATTCTCTGAAAAGGATAATGGTTAAAAAGAAAGGGTTTTAAATAAGGGGAAGACCTGTTTTACTAAATTGAGAAGCAATTTAGCAAAAGTGAACTGGGAACTGTTCCTTGAGGATAAATCAGAGTCAGGGCATCCAAAGGGATGACATAAAGGCCCTTCGGCGGCACAGTGGCTCAATGGTTAGCACTGCTGCCTCACAGTACCAGGGTCCCAGGTTCGATTCCAGCCTCAGGCGATTGTCTGTGTGGAGTTTGCACGTTCTCCCTGTGTCTGTGTGGGTTTCCTCTGGGTGCACCGGTTTCCTCCCACAGTCCAAAGATGTGCAGGCCAGGTGAATTGGCCAAGCTAAATTGCCCGTAGTGTTACGTGCATTAGTCAGAGGGAAATGGGTCTGGGTGAGTTACTGTTTGGAGGGTCGGTGTGGATTGGTTGGGCCGAAGGCCTTTTTCCACATTATAGGGAATCTAAATAAGAGGTCAGAGAGTAAGACAACAAGATATAAGATTCCCTGGATGACAAAAAGAGAACAAAGCAAGGTTAAAAAAAATTAAAGCTTACTGAGAGCTCAATGTGACTCTAGATAGGGTTTGACCATGAGAACCTTTTTCCACGTATGGAGTCAGCTATTACGAGGGGGCATAGCTTTAAATTAAGGGGTGGTAGGTATAGGACTGATGTTAGGGGTAGATTCTTTGCTTAGCGAGTCGTGAGTTCATGGAATGCCCTGCCAGTAACAGTGGTGGAATCTCCCTCTTTTTGGGCATTTAAACGGGCATTGGATAGGCATATGGAGGATAGTGGGCTAGTGTAGGTTAGGTGGGCTTGGATCGGCGCAACATCGAGGGCCGAAGGGCCTGTACTGCGCTGTATTTTTCTATGTTCTATGTTCTATGACTGAGCATCCAGTAGAGTACAAAATGGTGGGGTGAAATTAAAGAGAAGTTGAGAAATTAAGGGAGGGCATGTAAAACATACCATACAAATGACCTAGATGCTTTATAAGTTTCTAAGAATAAGGCCTGATAGAATATCAAAAATGAGACCTAAGAATGCAGGCAGAGCATTTGGTAAGGTTCTCAATTAATGTTTTGGAGAGTCAAATCCTGGTAAAATCTAACAAGCCAAACCTTCTTTCCTCTTCCAGCTTTTCCCACCTTAAATGGGATTGCCATAATTCAGGCTGATGTCTCCACCGGGTTTCCAAATTGGTGGGTGGGTTTGACAGATGGCATTGCCCTTCCTGTCCAACCCCAACTACCCACCGTGAATCTGGACCGGGACCATACTGGAACACACTGTCTTGAAGACAGCAGTGGCTGCACTTAGCTGCCTCTCGTGCCCCCAATGAAAATCCATTCAAACAAAGCCCATTCTCAGCGATGATAAAATCCCAGAGAACTGTTCTTCAGGAGTGAAGAAGTGGGAACGGGTCCGAAGGTCCAAGAATCCTCAAGGTTAGAGGGTAGTGGAATACACTGCTGGGAAGGCAGTGGAAGTCAGAAACCTTACAACCTTTACAAAATATTTGGATGAGCACTCGAAATATGATAACATTCAAGGATATGCAACGAATTGGGATTCGCGCACCTTTAGTGGTAGTTAAGTCGATGCAGGCTTAAAGGGTCAAAGGAGCCATTCTGCGCTGTATGACTCTCTAATCCGATTATGAATCAAAATGATGATTTGTGATCAAAGCTGGTTTCAATGGGCCATCGTTTCATTGATTCCTTGTTTGGCCCAGTGAATATTTTATATGGTGGCTGCTTCGTTGGGATATTGAACTTGTGTATAGATACTCCTCCAGGCTGAGGAGCTGCGTGAGAATTGGAAGGATGCGTCATTTCTCTTGTGTGCCCTGTCTCCTTCAGTTCTGGATGTCCTAATTCCTTGTTTCTTCAATGTAGCCGGACGCCTTTATCCGTACCCTTGGGACTGTACTCAGCACCTACTTAATGGAGACACCATCAGTGGCATCTACACCATCTACCTAAACGGAGAGCCACAGCAAAGCATGCAGGTCTACTGTGACATGACCACTGATAGTGGCGGCTGGCTCGTGAGTAACACTCCACCCTCTCTTTGGACAGTAACTGGGTGATGATATTGAGATTATGGACATCTTCACAAAGGCGTTTGGATGGGTATATGAATAGGAAGGGTTTGGAGGGATTTGGGCCAGGTGTTGGAAGGAGGAACTAGATTGGGTTGGGATATCTGGTCGGCGTGGACGAGTTGGACCGAAGGATCTGTTTCCATGCTATATATCTCTATGACTCTCTGACTAAGATCCTCATTTCTGTCAGCTGAAGCCTTGAAAGTGGGCTGTCATACTCATGAAGGGACCTCCTAATAGTGGCGCACTCTTGCTAAGAAAACCGAGCAGAGCGATAGTACTGCAGATGAAATGCTCTTGTGAGAGTGGGCTAAACGTGACACAGGGGTGAGCTCAGCGTCTGAGCACTGTCAAGGCAAAAATTCACATCTTGATCTGCAGGTTGGGAGCAGATTTGTTTTGTTTAGAAAGTGTAGCTTCAGAAAGACCATTGTGCCAAGGTGCTGGTGGGTGAAGTGCCCATGAGTCTGGGACTCAACACCCACAGGGGCAGAGGGGGAGTCCAGGGTACCTTGACTTGGGGAAATGTGTGACAAAGTCCAGGGGGTCCTCCGGAGGTAGGATTAATCCTGAAGACCAAGCACAGGCTGGGAAACTAATGGTCAACCATTCTCTAGCCTTGAGTACAAACCAGTCAGCAGAAGAGTCATAGAGCCCCTACAGTGTGGAAACAGGCCCTTAGGCCCAACAAGTCCACACCGACCCTCCGAAGGGTATCCCACCCAGACCCATTCCCCTACCCTATTACTCTACATTTACCCCAGACTAATGCACCTAACCTGCACATCCCTGAACACTATGGGCAATTTAGCATGGCCAATTCACCTAACCTGCACATCTTTGGACTGTGGGAGGAAACCGGAGCACCCGGAGGAAACCCGCACAGACATGGGGAGAATGTGCAAACGCCACACAGACAGTTGCCTGAGGTTGGAATCAAACCCGGGTCCCTGGCACTGTGAAGCAGCAGTGCTAACCACTGAACCACATTACTGCCCCTGTGTCAGCATGGTCTTGTGTGCATCACAGTGATAATCAAAACTCAGGCACTGTTTGACACCTTAGAACAAGGCAAACCATCAGGTTAACTTTCTGTCCTCCAGAAACTCTTCTATGCTTTGCATGGAATTAGTTCTTAAACTCAGAGTCTAAGGATCCAACACTCCTAGGATAGGTACAGAATGGATATAGAGTAATTCTCCCTCTAATCTTTTAAAGTGAAAGAAAAAAAAACCCTCTATACTGACCACTTCAAACACACCTAGGACAGGGAAAAGCATGGGTTCGTCATGGAGAGGGATAGGAGCAGACGGTATAGGAAAGTAATTAATGGGGGCAGGGAGGATTACAGTGCTGATATTCTCAGGGAAATGCATAACAGAAATGTGGAGGTTATTCAGGGAGCACTTGCTGATATTACTGGATAGATTTGTCTCACTGAGGCAAGGAAGGGTGGTAGGGTGAAGGAACCGTGGGTGACAAGAGATGTGAAACATCTAGTCAAGAGAAAGAAGGAAGCTTACTGAAGGTTGAGGAAGCAAGGATCAGAAAGGGCTCCAGAGGGTTACAAGGTAGCTAGGAAGGAACTAAAGAATGGGCACAGGAGAGCTAGAGGGGCATGAAAAAGACTTGGCAGGTAGGATTAAGGAGAAATCACAAGGTGTTCTACACTTATGCAAGGAACATGAGGATGGTCAGAGTGAGGGTAGGGCCAATCAGGGATAGTGGAGGGAACTTGTGCTTGGAGTTGGATGAGATCGGGGAGGTCCTTAATGAATACTTTGCTTCAGTATACAATCGTAAGAGAGACCTTGTCGGTTGTGAGGACAGCGTGAAACTGTCTGATATGCTCAAACAGATTGGTGTTAAGAAAGAGGATGTGCTGGAAATGTTGGAAAACATGAGAACAGATAAGTCCCTTGAACCAGACGGGATATACCCAAGGTTATTGCAGGAAGTGAGGGAAGAGATTGCTGCGCCTTTGGGGATGATCTTTGTGTCCTCACTGTCCACTGGAGTAGTGCCAGATGATTGAGGGGGTGGGGGGGGGGAGGTGTGGCAAATGTTATTCCCTTGTTCAAGAAAGGGAATAGGGGTAACCCTGAGAATTACAGACCAGTCAGTCTTAGAACATAGAACATAGAAAAATACAGCGCAGTAAAGGCCCTTCGGCCCTCGATGTTGCGCCGATCCAAGCCCACCTAACCTACACTAGCCCACTATCCTCCATATGCTTATCCAATGCCCGTTTAAATGCCCATAAAGAGGGAGAGTCCACCACTGTTACTGGCAGGGCATTCCATGAACTCACGACTCGCTGAGTAAAGAATCTACCCCTAACATCTGTCCTATACCTACTATACCCCTTAATTTAAAGCTATGCCCCCACGTAATATCTGACTCCATACGTGGAAAAAGGTTCTCATGGTCAACCCTATCTAAACCCCTAATCATCTTCTCTGCACCCGTTCCAGTGCCTCCACATCCTTCCTATAGTATGGCAACCAAAACTGCACACAATACTCCAGATGAGGCCGCACCAGAGTTATACAACTGCAACATGACCTCAGAACTCCAGAACTTAATTCCTCTACCAATAAAAGCCAGTACACCATATGCCTTCTTCACAGCACTATTTACCTGGGTGGCAACTTTCAGAGATCTGTGTACATGGACACCAAGATCCCTCTGCTCATCCACACTACCAAGTATCCGACCATTAGCCCAGTAATCCAACTTCTTGTTACTCTTACCAAAGTGAATCACTTCACACTTACCTACATTGAACTCCATTTGCCACCTTTCTGCCCAGCTCTGCAGCTTATCTATATCCCGCTGTAACCTGCCACATCCTTCCTCACTGTCAACAACTCCACCGACTTTCGTATCATCCACAAACTTGCTCACCCAACCTTCTAGCCCCTCCTCCAGGTCATTTATAAAAATGACAAACAGCAATGGTCCCAAAACAGATCCTTGCGGAACACCGCTGGTAACTGCACTCCAAGATGAACCTTGACGATCAACTACAACCCTCTGTCTTTTTCCAGCCAGCCAATTCCTAATCCAAACCTCCAACTCCCCCTCAATGCCATACCTCCGTATTTTTTGCAGTAGCCTACCATGGGGAACCTTATCAAACGCCTTACTAAAATCCATATACACCACATCTACTGCTTTACCCTCATCCACTTCCTTGGTCACCTTCTCAAAGAATTCAATAAGGTTTGTGAGGCACGACCGGCCCTTCACAAAAGCATGCTGACTATCCTTGATCACATTATTCCTATCCAGATGTTCATAAATCCTATCCCTTACAATTCTCTCTAAGACTTTGCCCACAACAGAGGTAAGACTCACCGGCCTATAGTTACTAGGGTTATCCCTACTCCCCTTCTTGAACAAGGGAACCACATTTGCTCTCCTCCAGTCTTCTGGCACTATTCCTGTAGTCAACGAAGACATAAAAATCAAGGCCAATGGCTCTGCAATCTCCTCTCTTGCTACCCAGAGAATCCTAATAAATGCCATCAGGCCCAGGGGACTTATCTATTTTCACTCTTTCCAGAATTTTCAACACCTCTTCCCTACATATCTCAAAGCCATCCATTCTAATTAATTGTGACTCAATATTCACATCGGCAACAATGTCCTGTTCCTGAGTGAATACTGACGAAAAGTATTCATTCAGTGTCTCTCCAATTTCTTCAGCTTCCACACGCAATTTCCCACTCCTATCCTTGACGGGACCTATTCCTACCCTAGTCATCCTTTTATTCTTGACATACCTATAGAAAGCCTTTGGGTTTTCCCTAATCCTATCAACCAAGGACTTTTCATGTCCTCTCCTTGCTGCTCTTAGCTCTCTCTTTACTTTAGTGGTGGGCAAAGTATTGGACAGGATTCTGAGAGACAAGATTTGTGATTATTTGGCAAATCATAGCTTGGTTAGAGATAGTCAGCATTGCTTTGTGAGGTGAAAATGTGTTGCTGGAAAAGCGCAGCAGGTCAGGTATCATCCAAGGAGCAGGAGAATCGACGTTTCGGGCATGAGCCCTTCTTCAGGAAGGCTTTGTGAGGGGCAGGTCATGCCTCACAAACCTTATTGAATTCTTTGAGGATGTGCCAAAACATATTGATGTGGTGTATATGGATTTTAGAAAGGTGTTTGATAAGGTTCCCTATATTAGGCTCATTCAGAAAGTAAGGAGGCATGGGATACAAGGAAATTTATCTGTCTGGATACAGAATTGGCTGCCTCATGGAAGACAGAAGGTGGTAGTTGATGGAAAGTGTTCAGCCTAGAGCTCAGTAACCATTGAGTGTTCCACAGGGCTCTGTTCTGGGACCTCTGATCTTTGTTTTATTTTAAAAACTCGGATGAGGAAGTGGAAGCGTGGGTTCATAAGTTTGCCAATGATACGAAGGTTGGTGGAGTTGTGGATAGTGTGGAGGGCTGTTGTGGGTTGCAACGGGACATTGACAGGATACAGGAATGGGCTGATAATTGGCAGATGGAGTTCAACCTCGAAAAGTGTGAAGCGATTCGTTTTTAGAAGCTCGAATTTGAATGCAGATTACAGGGTTAAAGGCGGGATTCTGAGCAGTGTGGAGAAACAGAGGGAGATTGGGGTCCAGAAATCCCTTAAAGTTGCCACCAAGGTTGACAGAGTTATTAAGGCATATAATGTGTTGAATTTCATTAGCAGCGGGATTGAGTTTAAGAGCCTCGAGGTTATGCTGCAGCTCCTTAAAGCATTGGTTAGAGTACACTTGGAATAGTGTTCAGTTCTGCTCACCTCATTATAGGAAGGATGTGGAAGCTTTAGAGAAGGTGCAGAGAGATTTACCAGGATGCTGCCTGGACTGGAGGGCATGTCTTATGAAGAAAGGTTGAGGGAACGAGGGATTTTCTCATTGGAGCGAAGAAGAATGAGAGGTGACTTGATAGAGATGTACAAAATGATGAGAGGCATAGATAGAGTGGATAGCCACAGACTATTTCCTGGGGCAGAAATGGTTATCACATGGAGGTATAATTTTAAGGTGGTTGGAGGAAGATTTAGGAGGGATGTCAGAGATAAGGTCTTTATACAGAGAGTGGTGGGTGCATGGAATGCACTGCAGACCATTGCAATAGAGTCAGATACATTTGGGAAATTTAAGCAACACTTGGATAGGGACATGGATGATAGGGTATGTTGGTCAGTTTGATCTTCGAGTAGGATAAAAGGCCGGCATAACATCGAGGGGCGAAGGGTCTATGCTGTGCTGTACTACTGTTTGTTCTATGTTTTATAACAGAATAAAGCTTCCGCTAAGGGCAGTACGGTGGCACAGTGGTTAGCACTGCTGCCTCACAGCACCAGGTTTGATTCCAGCCTCGGGCCACTGTCTGTGTGGAGTTTGCACATTTCCCCGTGTCTGCGTGGTTTTCCTCTGGGTGCACCGGTTTCCTCCCACAGTCCCAAAGATGTGCAGAGCGGGTGAACTGGCCATGTTAAATTGCCCATAGTGTTAGGTGCATTAATCAGAGGGAAATGGGTCTGGGTGGGTTACTCTTCAGAGGGTCGGTGTGGACTTGTTGGGTTGAAGGGCCTGTTTCCATAGTGTAGGTAATCTAATCTAACTGTCCCTGTCAAACATTCCCAGGTCACAGACAGCATGGGGTGATGGAAAGCCTCTCTGACTCAACTAAAAATGCAATAAAGCTAACTCTACTTTTCAAACAGAAGGTATAGCAGCATCTGCACTGTACCATCAAACCCACCCAGCACATGGAAAGCACAGTTAGGTTTAGAATCAAGAATTCCTTATTCTAGATGGTTAGTTTTCCACATTCAGTTGGTCCATGTTATCAGAGAGCTCCCATGCTGTACTTGAAACTTCTCAAGTTTAAGGCTGTCGGCAGAGTGTGAGAGCAGTGGAGGTAACTTGGTGACGTTGAGGGTACAGTTAATGTACTACCTTTTGCTGATACAGGTGCTCCAGAGGCGGCAGAATGGACTGACAGACTTTGCACGCAAGTGGAGTGATTATCGAGTGGGCTTTGGAAATCTGGAGGATGAATTCTGGCTAGGTAAATAAAATAAATTCAAGATAAGCCTGGTTTTTCGGGAGATTGTGACTGTCTTTCACGTGGCTATCACTTATTGTCGTGGCTTTCAACTTCCTCCGCTCTCTTACTTATACCATTTCTCGGTCAATGCATGAAGCTTCTCAACTTCTCTTTAATTTCACCCCACCATTTTGCACTCTACTGGATGCTCAGTCACGTTGAGCTCTCAGCAAGTTTTAACTTTTTTAACCTTGCTTTGTTTTCTTTTTGTCATCCAGGGAATCTGATATCTTGTTGTCTTACTCTTTGCCTTTCTGGCATCACGTTTATCCTGACCTCTTTTTTTACCTACAGTGTGGAAACAGGCCCTTCGGCCTGTATAGTACTCTCAAGCACACTGTTACTCAAAGTGTAAGCGTGTTCGGATTGTATCATTCGGAGTAACAGGGTGTTCAATTTGTGTTACTCAAAAAGATAGCATATCTGGATTATGTTACTTGAAAAAAAAACTTTTACTCTGTTAGACATACTGGTACCCTGTGTAACATCTTCGCTGAGCAACACAATCTAAGTTTTTTTTTCAAGATAAAACATGTGTTTCTCAGTGTTTGGATTGTGTCACTCAGAGTAATGGTGTATTTAATTTGCATGACGTAGAATAACAGCATGTTTGGATTGTGTCACTCAAGAGTGACGGTGTATTTGGTTTGAGGGTGGTAATGCAATCAAAACATGCTGTTACTCTGAATAGCTCAACCTAAATACACAATTACCCTGAGTAACACAATCCAAACACACTATGACTCTGAGTCATGCAATCCAAATGCACTTTTATTCCAATTATTACACTGCCTGACCCTCTCCAAACATATTGTCATTGAGAGTAACTGTTCAAAATCACAACTATCTTTTGCCACCAGTAACTTGTAGACCTTTGTTATTCTACGGACATAGGGTTGGACAACATTCATAAGATCTCTGCCCAAACCAGATACGAGTTGCGAATCGATCTCCGTGATGGCCGTGAATCAGTCTATGCAACGTATGATCGGTTCTACTTGAGTGATGCCCGGAACCTGTACAAGCTGAGGATTGGAGATTACAGTGGGACAGCTGGTGAGGATCTCTAACACATTGATGTGGCTGAAAATGTATGGCTGGGTAATATCTTTGTGGATCCTACACAAAGTCAGCATTTTTGTGTTTAGTGTTTGTTTGTCACCTAGCTGGGCCAGCATTTATCCCCCAGTCCTAATTACCCTGGAGAAGGTCGTGGTGACCTGCCTTTTTAAACCATGCCAATCTATGTGGTGTCAGTTGACGCACAGTGGACCTCCTGTGGTGCACCTTTTAATGAATCCACCAGAACAAGTCAACAAATTTTCTTATCTAAGATCAGGGTGAGCCATATGAGTTTTTACACCAATCTGGTTGTTTTAGAGCAAAGAAGAACAAAGACCATTACAGCACAAGAACAGGGCCTTCCTCCCTCCAAACCTGTGCTGATCCAGATCCTCTGTCTAAACCTGTTGCCTATTTTCTAAGGATCTGTATCCCTCTGCTCCCTGCCCATTCATGTATCTGTCTAGATACATCTTAAATAATGCCATCGTGCCCGCCTCTACCACCTCTGCTGGCAGATCACAGCCCTCTCTGAGAAGACCTTTCCATGCATGTTTCCCCTAAATAGGGATGGCACAGTGGCTCAGTGGTTAGCACTGCTGTCTCACAGCATCAGGGTCCCAGGTTTGATTCCAGCCTCGAGCGACTGTCTGTGTGGGTTTGCTCTGGTTTCCTCCCACAGTCCAAAGATGTGCAGTTTAGGTGAATTGGTCAGGCTAAATTGTCCATAGTTTTAGGTGCATTAGTCAAAGCGAAATGGGTTTGGAGGGTCAGTATGGACTGGTTGGGCCGAAGGGCCTGTTTCCACACTGTAGGGAAACTAAACTAAATATTTCCCCTCTCACCTTGAACTCATGACCCCAAGTAATTGAGTCCCCCACTCTGGGGAAAAAGCTTCTTGCTATCCACCCTGTCTATACCTCTCAAGATTTTGTAGACCTCAATCAGGTCCCCCCGAACCTCCATCTTTCAAATGAAAATAATCCTGATCTACTCAACCTCTCTTCATAGCTAGCACCAGGTAACATTTTGGTGAACCTCCTTTGCACCCTCTCCAAAGCATCCACATCCTTTTGGTAAATGTGGCGACCAGAACTACATGCAGTATTTCAAATGTAGCCAAACCACAGTCCTATACAACTGTAACATGACCTGCCAGCTCTTGTACTCAGTACCCCATATGATGAAGAAAAGTATGCTGTATGCCTTCTTGGCCAATGGACCTGAACACCTAGATCTCTCTGTATATCAGTTTTCCTCAAGGTTTTTCCATTTACTGTATAGTTTGCTCTTGAATTGGATCTTCCAAACTGCATCATCTCGCATTTGCCTGGATTGAACTCCATCTGCTCTTTCTCTGCCCAATTCTCCAATCTATCTATATTCTGCTGTACTCTCTGACAGTCGCCTTCACTATCCAATCTTAGTGTCACCTGCAAACTTGCTAATCAGACCACCTACACCTTCCTCCAGGTCATCTGTGTATATCACAAACAACAGTGGTCCCAGCACAGATCCCTATGGGACACTGCTGGTCATAGGTCTCCATTTTGAGAAGCTCCCTTCCACTACTACTCTCTGTCTCTTGTTGCCCAGCCTGTTCTCTATACATCTGGCTATTATAACCTGGACCGCATGCGACTTCACTTTCTCCATCAGCCAACCATGTATCAAACACCTTACTGAAGTCCATGTATATGGCATTTACAGCCCTTCCCTCATCAAATCAGTTTTGTCACTTCCTCAAAGAATTCTATTAAGATGGTAAGCCATGAACTTCCCTGAACAAAACCATGCTGCCTATCACTGATAAGCGCAATTCTTTCCAAATGGGAATAGATCCTATCCCTCAGTATTTTCTCCAGCAGCTTCCCTACCACTGACATCAACTCACCTGTCTAGAATTACCGGGATTATCCTTGCTACCCATCTTAAACAAGGGGACAACATGAGTAATTCTCCAGTCCTCTGGGGCCTCACCCGTGTTCAAGGATGCTGCAAAGATATCTGTTCAGGCCCCAGCTATTTCCTCTCTCGCTTCCCTCAGTAACCTGGGATAGATCCCAACCGGACCTGGGGACTTGTCCACCTTAACCTCTTTCAGAATACCCAACACATCCTCTCTCCTTATGCCGACTTGACCTAGAGTAATCAACATCTATCCCTGACCTCAACATCCATCATGTCACCCTCTCCTCGGTGAATACTGAAACAAAGTACTCATTAAGAATCTCTCCCATTTTCTCTGATTCCACACATAACTTTCCTCCTTTATCCTTGAGTGGGCCAACCCTTCTCTAGTCATCCTCTTGCTTCTTATATATGAATAAAAGGCTTTGGGATTTTCCTTAACCCTGTGTGCTAAAGATATTTCATGATCTCTTTTAGCCCTCTTAATTCTTCGTTTCAGATTGGTCCTACTTCCCTGGTATTCATCCAAAGCTTCGTCTGTTTTCAGTTGCCTAGGCCTTATATGTGCGTCGTTTTTCCTCTTAGCTAGTCTCACTATTTCACCTGACACCCATGGTTCCCTAATCTTGCCATTTTTATCCATCATTTTCACACATTTCCTACAATTTTAGTCTCACTCTCATTGTGACTAGCTTCTCCTTACAAATTTATGAATTAAATTTTAATTTCCTTGGTTCAAGTGCTGGTATTTGAACTCATATTTCCATACCGTCATGTGAGAAGCAGTAGTAGGCCATTTGACCCATTGTTCCTATTGTCCCATTCCATAAGATTAGGGCTCGTAAGGCCACATTTGGAATACTATGTACAATTCTCGTCACCCTGCTATATGGAAAGAAATTATTAAACTGGAAAGGGTGAAGAAATATTTGCAAGCGTTTTACTAAGATGGGAAGGTTTGAGTTAAAAGGAGAGGCTGGATATGCTGAGACCTTTTTCCGTGGAATACCGGCAGTCTTTATAGAAGTTTATAAAATTATGACAGGCATGTATAAGGTGAATAGCCAAGCTTGTTTTCCCCCAGGATGGGGGAGTCCAAACCTGGAGGGCATAGGTTTAAGGTGAGAGGAGTAAGATTTAAAAGGGACCTGAGAGGTAACTTTTTCACCTGAAGGGTGGTGCGTTTATGGAACAGGCTGCAAGAGGAAGAGATACAAGCAAGTTCAATTTAAGAGACATTGGGACAGGTACACCAACTGGAGCGGTTCAGAGGTATATGAGCCTAATGTAGGTAAATGGGGCTAGCTCCGTTTATGGACAGCTTGGATGGGTTCGACCAATGTGCTGTTTGACTATCATTCTATGGTTGAATTAATGTGGTCTTTCTTGTTGGTCTCGTAACCTTTGATTCCTACGCCAGTCAAAGCACAGCGACAGCCTTGAAAGTATCCCACTCAACAACTGTGTATGAGCCAAACACATCCCCAACCCCCACTGACATACTATAGGACTTGCTTTGAAACTGTGAGCCCCACACTCCAGACTATGGGTGGTTCATTAGTACAGTGGCTCAGTGGTTAGCACTGCTGCCTCACATGCCAGGGACTCCGGTTCAAATCTCACCTTCGGCAACCGACAGTGTAGGATTTGCACATTCTCGCCACGTCTATGTGGGTTTCTTCCCACAATCCAAAGATGTGCAGGTTAGGGTGAGTTGCCCATAGTGTTAGGTGCATTAGTCAGAGGGAGATGGGTCTGGGTGGGTCCCTCCAATCTACCTTATCAAATCCTTTACAAGATTGAAAGCTCACTTTAATTGAGTAATGGCCCAAACCGTTCAATCTTTATTTTCATAAGACAAACCTCCTCATCTCCAGAATCAGCTGAGGGAACCTTCCCTGAACTATTTCTGATGTAAATAAAACTCTCCTTCAGCAAGGAGACCCAAACTTGACATGGAGTTCCAACTCCAACTAGAAGTGTAGCAAGAATATTACTCAAATGGAGAGCAACTGTACAAAGATGTGGTATGGAGTGATCTAGTACATGAATCAAAAACCATTAGCAGAATTGGGCAGAAAAGTGGCAGGTGGAGCCAATGTCTGTTGGTCTATATTGAGAGAATGGATTGCAAAGACCTTGAGCTTCATAAACAGAGACATCAAGGACATAAGCACAGAGGTGATACAGAACCTTTATAAAGTTCTAGTTAGGCTCTATCAAGAGCATTGTTTCCAGCTGTGATCCCCACATGCTAGGCAGGATGTGAGTGTTCTTGAGAGTGTGCAGGGGAGGATTTACCAGAATGGGTCCAGTGATTAGAGGTTTTACTGACAACGTTGTTATCCATGGAGCAAAGGAGATCGAGGGGAGATTTGATCAAGATGGACACAATTATAACGTGGAGGAGAAAGTGAGGATTGCAGATGCCGGAGAGTCAGAGTCAAAAAGTGTAGGGAAAGGCACAGCAGGTCAGGCAGCATCTGAGGAGCAGGAGAGTCGATTAGATTAGATTCCCTACCATATAGAAACAGGCCATTTGGCCAAACAAATGCACACCAACCTTCTGAAGAGTAACCATTCCCCTTCCCTACATTTTCCCTTGACTAATGCACCTAACACTATGGGCAATTTAGCATGGCCAATTCACCATAACCTGCACATCTTTGGGAGGTAACTGGAGCACATGAAGGCAACCTAGGGAGACATGGGGAGAATGTGCAAACTCCAGACAGTCACCCGAGGTTGGAATCAAACCCAGGTCTCTGGCACTGTGAGGCAGCAGCGCTAACCACTGAGCCACCGTGCCACCACTCTCAGGAATAATGATGACGGGCCTATACACGAAACGTTGACTCTCTGCCTCGGTGCTGCCTGACCTGCCGTGCTTTTCCAGCGCCACACTTTTCGACTCGATTCAGATTGAAGATTTTGTTCAGGACATCGCGGGGAGCAGGGGATGTGAGGAAGAATTTTTCTCCAGATCGAGTGCATATGAGTTGGAACTCACTGCCCATGTGGATATTCACTGTCCAAATCTGAGAGAACTTCTGTGCACCTGGCCCTGAAACTCCATCTCGAATGTTAATTCACTGCAATAACACAGTCAGCCCACTTCAACTGTGGTTGGCTCATTTTGCATCGTGTTTCTGCAACTCCTTGTCTCACCCATTCATGGTTTCCTCAGGGCAGTCAGCACGGTGAGGGCACATTCCACTATTTCCTGAAACATCTCTCTCCCTTCCTCTCCTCAAGGTCCCAACCATCACTAGGAGATACAGACCCCACTGCCCTCCTGTCCTGAAGGTGCTGACCCTCACAGGAAGGCACGCACCCACTATCACAGAGATATTTGCGGAATCTTGAATCATTGAATCCCAACAGTGTGAAAACAGACCATTTGACCCAACGTGTGCACACCGATTCTCCGAAGAGTAACCCACCCACACTCATTCCCTTTCCCTACTACTCTACATTTACTTCTGACTGATGCACCTAACCTACGCATCCCTGAGTACTACGGACAATTTGGCATGGCCAATTCACCCGGCCTGTACACCTTTGGACTGTGGGAGGAAACTGGAGCACCCGGAGGATACCCACGCAGACACAGGGAGATTGTGCAAACTCCACACAGACAGTCGCCCGAGGCTGGAATCGAACCTGGGTCCCTGGCACTGTGAGGCAGCAGTGCTAACCACTGAGCCATCCTTTGCTATGTTCAAATTAACTATTGGGCTTTTTACATCAAATGTCTTTATTTAAAAAGTAGGTTCTCATCTGTACTGTCTGTTGGATTGTTTAGAAGTAGTGGAGTTTAACTACTTTATTAACGTAAGATTTTCCCATCATTTGTCGTTTTCCCAATTGAATGATCCGCCCTTAGTCCATGGGAGGAGGGCTTTGGAAGTTTGTCAAAGTTACTGTCAGGGGTCTGATCTGGGTCCACAGTCGATGAGTCAGTTTTCCACGTACCAAGACTGATCTCTGAACTCTTGGTGATTTGTTACAGGAGTTTCTATAGTTAGGGTGTTCTCTTTGTGTCTGGGTAAGAGACAAAACCTTGTCAGTCTGAGTAGGAGCAAATAACTGCACTGAAAACCACAAATGCTGGAGATCACAGCAAGTCAGAACGTATCCACGGAGAGAGCCAAGCTCACTTTTCGAGTCTAGATGACCCTTCCTCAGAATGTCAGCGAAGTGGTCAGTACTTATGCGATAATTGGGGGCACGTTGGCAATGGTGGGGTTCGAGTGCTGGTAGAGAAAAGGTGTTGATAGTTCAGATTAGGTGATCGGGATGTGGGAATGGTAGAACAATGGTGTGTTTAACTGCAAGACTTGAAGGGGTAGACGATCCCACTGGGGTGTGGAGGGGTGGGTTGGGGGGTGCGGTGAGGGCATGGTGACATAGAATGTAACAAATAAAGCTAACAAAAAGAAAGAAATGGGAGCTACGAAACAATTTGAAGGTGTTGGACCCAGTATTAAGCCCAGAAGGCTGCAAAGTACCTAGCCTGTAGGTGAGATGTTGTTCCCCTGGTTTTCACTGTGATTCACTGGAACACTGCAGTATGCCGAGGACAGGTATGTGAGCATGTGAGCAGGACGCTGTGTTAAAATAACTGGCTATGGGAACTTCGGAGTCATGTCTGCACACAGACTGTAGGTGTTCTGTAAAGTGGTCACCCAGTCTGTGTTTGATTTCTCCAATGTAGAGTTGGCCATGCTGGGTGCAGCGAATACAGTACACAAGACTGGGAATGCTGCTTTACCTGGAAAGACTATTTAGGTCCTTGGATGGTGAGCAGGGAGAAGGTGAAGGGGCAGGTGTTGCACTTTCTGCTGTTATATGGGAAGGTGCCATGTGAAGATGGGGTGATGTTGGTGGTTGTAAAATGGACAAGGGTACAAAGAGCAAAAAAACAGGCCCTTCGACCCTCTAAGCTTAAGACCATAAGACATAGGTGTGGAAGTAAGGCCATTCGGCCCATCGAGTCCACTCCGCCATTCAATTATGGCTGATGTGCATTTCAACTCCACTTACCAGCATTCTCCCCACAGTCCTTACTTCCTTGTGACATCAAGAATTTATCAATCTCTGCCTTGAAGACATTTAGCGTCCCGGCCTCCACTGCACTCTGCGGCAATGAATTCCACAGGCCTACCACTCTCTGGCTGAAGAAATGTCTCCGCATTTCTGTTCTGAATTTACCCCCTCTAATTCTAAGGCTGTGTCCACAGGTCCTAGTCTCCTCGCCTAATGGAAACAATTTCCTAGCATCCACCCTTTCCAAGCCATGTATTATCTTGTAAATTTCTATTAGATCTCCCCTTAATCTTCTAAACTCCAATGAATATAATCCCAGGATCCTCAGCCATTCCTCGTATGTTAGATCTACTATTCCAGGGATCATCTGTGTGAATCTCTGCTGGACATGCTCCAGTGCAGTGTGTCCTTCCTGAGGTGTGGGGACCAAAACTGGACACAGTACTCCAAATGGGGCCTAACCAGAGCTTTATAAAGTCTCAGTAGCACAACAGTGTTTTTATATTCCAACCCTCTTGAGATAAATGACAACATTGCATTCACTTTCTTAATCACGGACTCAACCTGCATGTTTATCTTTAGAGAACCCTCAACTAGCACTCTCAATCCCTTTGTACTTTGGCTTTATGAATTTTCTCACCGTTTATTCTTTTTTCCAAAGTGCAAGACCTCGCATTTACTCACGTTGAATTCTATCAGCCATTTCCTGGACCACTCTCCCAAACTGTCTAGATCCTTCCGCAGCCTCCCCACTTCCTCAGTACTACCTGCCTGTCCACCTAACTTCGTATTATCGGCAAACTTCACTAGAATGCCCCCAGTCCCTTCATCCAGATCATTAATACATAATGCGAACAGCTGCAGCCCCAACACTGAACCCTGCGGGACACCGCTTGTCACCGGCTGCCATTCTGAAAAAGAACCTTTTATCCCAACTCTCTGCCTTCTGTCAGACAGCCAATCCTCAATCCATCCCAGTAGCTCACCTCGAACACCATGGGCCCTCACCTTGCTCAGCAGCCTCCCATGTGGCGCTTTATCAAAGGCCTTTTGGAAGTCTAGATAGACCACATCCACTGGGTTTCCCTGGTCTAACCTACTTTTCACCTCTTCAAAGAATTCTAACAGGTTTGTCAGACACGACCTCCCCTTACTAAATCCATGTTGACTTGTGCCAATCCAGATCCTCTATCTAAACCTGTTGCCTATTTTCTAAGGATCTGTATCCCTCTGCTCCCTGCTCATTCATGTATCTGTCTAGAAACATCTTAAATGATGCTATCATGTCTGCCACTACCACCTCCACTGGCAATGCATTCCAGACACTCACCAACCTCTGTGTAAAGAACTTTCCACACATATCTCCCTTAAACATTTCCCCTCTCACCTTGAACTCGTGACCCCTAGTAATTGAGTCCCCCACTCTGGGAAAAAACTTCTTGCTATCCACCCTGTCTATAACTCTCATGATTTTGTAGACCTCAATCAGGTCCCCCTCAACCTCCGTCTTTCTAATGTAAATAATCCTAATCTACTCAAGCTCTCTTCATAGCTAGCGCCCTCCATACCAGGCAACATCCTGGTGAACCTCCTCTCCAACATCCTCTCCAAAACATCCACATCCTTTTGGTAATGTGGCAATCAGAACTATACACAGTATTTTAAATGTGGTCAAACCACAGTCTTATACAACTGTAACATGACCAGCCAACTCTTGTACTCAATACCCATCTGATGAAAGAAAGCATGCCATATGCCTTCTTGACTACTCTATTGACCTGTATTACCACCTTTAGGGTACAATGGACCTGAACACCCAGATCTCTCTCAACATCACTTTTCCCCAGACTTTTCCATGTACTGTATAGTTTGCTCTTGAATTGCACCTTCCAAAATGCATCACCTTGCATTTGCCCGGATTGAATTCCATCTGCCATTTCTCTGTCCAAGTCTCCAATCTACCTACATTCTGCTACTCCACCAATCTGAGTGTCATCTGCAAACTTGCTAATGAGACAACCTACATCTTCCTCCAGATCGTTTATATATATCACAAACAACAGTGGTCCCAGTATGGATCCCTATAGGACACCACTGATCACAGGTCTCTACTTTGAGAAACTCCCTTCCACTACTACTCTCTGTCTCCTGCTGCCCAGCCAGTTGTCCACCCATCTAGCTAGTAAATCCTGGACTCCATGTGACTTCACTTTCTCCATCTGCCTACTATGGGGAACCTTATCAAATGCCTTACTGAAGTCCATGTAAATCAGTACACTCCCAGAGTGTTCTCACTCAGCTCCTCGCTCTCCCTGCTCCCGCTGCGGCTGAAAATGGAGGCCACTGACTCTCGAGGTAAGTCCTTTTAAGAGGGAAACATAGGAGGGAATGATGCCTGCGAAATGCAGATGGGGTGTGCGGGAGAGATATGTTTGCTGGTGGCATTCTGCTGGAGTTGTCTAAAATTGCAGAGGATGTACCTTTGAATGCAGAGGCTGGTGGGATGAAAAGTAAGGACCAGAGGTATCCGCTCACGCTGTTGTGAGTGATGGGAAGGGGCAAGGATGGAAGCATGGGTGATAGGTCAGATGCAATTGAGGGCCCTGTCAACCACAAAGGGTGGGAAACCACGGTTATGGAAGAAGCAAGCCATGTCAGCAGCGCTGCTTTGGAAGGTGGCATCGCCTAAAAACAGGTGCGATGTTGGCAAAGAAACTGGGGGATTGGGATGGAGTCCTTACAGGGCATGGGGTGTGAAGAGCTTTACTGAAGGTATACAGAGCTATACAGAGGAATTGTGACTGTAGATGGGCAGGGTCTGGAGCAGTGGAAAGAGGATGGAGTCAAGGTCAGAGGAAATGAGCTTGGTGAGGTGGGAACAGGCTGGTATGGCAGGCCGACTGGGACAATCTGCTTTGTGAATTTTGGGAAGGAGATAGAAATAGGCTGACCGGGGGTTAGGAGACACCAAGGTTGGAAGCAGTGAGGAGGATGCTCCGAAAGTATTGAGGGTTGGTGGTAGTCCTGGCAACAGTGGCTTGACGTTTGCATGCGGAGTCACTGTTCAGGGAATGGAAGGAAGGAGTGCCGAAGAGCTGATGCTGAGACCCTGCAAGGCGAAGGACCAGTGCACCAGACTATAACAGCACTGCCTTTGTTGGCGGTTTTGATAACCAAGTTAGGGTTTGACTTCAGAGAGTGAAGTGTGGATTTTTCGAAAGGGAGCAAGTTACAGTGCGTGAAAGCAGCAGAGGAATTGAAACAGACAATGTCAGGTCGGCAGTTTTCAATAAAGAGATCAAGGGCAGGTCAGAAGTCAGGAAAATGGAGGGTGAATACTGGAGGCAGGTGAAGGGATCTGTGAAATGGAGACTGAGGGAAGTCCTGTCTGAAGAAGTGAGCATAGAGACAGAGGCAGGGGCGAGCCCGGAATTCATTAAGGTCGGAGAGGGGGAGCGTAAAGATATGAAGCTGAGTCCTTTGCCAAGGACAGTACGTTCACTCTCAGAGAGGGGAAGGACAGGAGATTAGATTAGATTAGATTACTTACAGTGTGGAAACAGGCCCTCACCGACCCTCCAAAGAGTAACCCGCCCAGACCCATTTCCCACTGATTAATGCACCTAACACAACGGGCAGTTTAGCATGGCCAATTCACCCTAACCTGCACATCTTTGGACTGTGGGAGGAAACCGGAGCACCCGGAGGAAACCCACACAGACACGGGGAGAATGTGCAAACTCCACACAGACAGTCACCTGAGGCTGGAGGAGGTATAGTGAAAACATGGCAAGAGCAGAGATTGGGGATGTGGCCTCAGGGAAATAGGAAGTGGTGGCATATGAGGGCTGGGAAGGGGTGGGTGCCAAGGAACGGCCCACGTAATGTATGTTGGAATCCATAAATTGTTGGGACTTGTGAGCCTTGGTGTCCATAAGAAAATATCTTTAGTTGAGGTGACAGATGAGGCGAAGGATGAAGTGAAACTAGCTTTGAGAGGGATGAGTCGATATTGCTTTAGCGTGGACTCAAGTATGCGCATGTGATGACACATTGCGTTGATTGTGGATCGCAGAACGTGGCGGGAGCAGCAGTCTGAAGAACATTGTATGCATTGGGGATACTTGTAATCCCGGGCGGATTTGAAACAGGAAGGGTGGAAGTTGAGTTGAAATCCATGTGGGGTAAGTCTGAGTCACTGGCAGTCGCTGAGGAAACCTGGCTGTGGAAGCAAGTTTTGGCAAACATCTTGTCGAACACCAGGAAAGCAACAAAGATGAGAACTGACTAGAAACTAAAATGGGAATTGAACTGCTTTAGCTGAAATACCAGGAGAGATGGGCAACTGGAAAACCCAGTCTGTTAGTTTTGGATAGGGCCAAGCAGTGTTACTTTGTTAAAGCAGTTAATTGAGCAGCACTGAGAGGCTTTTGAGTGAGGAATAATCTAATTGTGGCTGGGCTGCAGAGTGTTAAAAAGATACTGAAGTGACAGGAGGAGGAATACTCAGAGCCTGCAGACAGAATGTATCACCTCTCACTTCTCTTTATTTGAGTAAAAAGATTTTTAAAAACATTAAAAAGATAAAAAAAACAAAAAGATTCAAGAAAGAACTCTAGCCCAAAAAAAGATATCGATCCAGCTGATCAACTCGTGAAATGAAGAAAAGCTATTATCCTCCAGACATCATTTTAGTAATGTTGAGACAATCAAAAAGACTGTGATAAACAGTGCTCCACCTTGTGGTCTGGACTTCAGATCTTTAGAATCCTGACAATGCAGATAGAAGCCACTCAGCCCATCAAGTCTGCACCAACCCTCTGAAAAGCATGCCATCCAGATCCACACTCCCCATTCCCACATTTACTATTCATCCGGCATTTGGTGTGCACAGCTCATTGAAGAGCATTCAATACAGCACACAATGTTCTTGGCTTTATTAGCAGAGACATAGAGTACAAGAGCAGGGAGGTGATGTTGAACTAGTGCAAGACACTTGTTAGACCTCAGCTGGAGTATTGTGCACACATTGTAGGAAAGATGTGAACATATTGGAGACGGTGCAGAAGTGATTTACAAGAACGGTTCCAGAAATGAGAAACTTCAGTGATGAGGATAAATTGGAACTATTCCCCACGAAGGGAAGGTGGCCAAGATTGAGATTTAATAGAAGTTTTCAAAACCATGAATTGGCTGGATGGGGTACATTGGGAGGAGCTGTTCCCACTTGTCAAGGGGACACAGATTTAAAGTGATGTGCAAATGAAACAAAAGTGATGTGAGAAAAAAAAACATTCAGTCAGTGAGTAGTTAGGGTAAGGAATGCACTGTCTGAAAATGTGGTGGGGACAGGCTCAATGAAGGGATTCAACAGGGCATTGGATAGAGTCATAGAAATGTACAGCATAGAAACAGACTCTTCGGTCCAACTTGTCCATGGGACCAGAAATCAAATTAACCTAGTCCCATTTGCCAGCATTTGAACCATATCCTTCTAAACCTTTGTATACCTATCCAGATGCCTTTTAAATGTTGTAATTGTACCAACTTCCACCAACACACCTAGCAGCTCATTTCACACAAGCACCACCCTCTGCGTGAAAAGGTTGCACCTTGGGTCCCTTTTAAATCTTTCTTCTTTCACCTTAAACCTATACCCTCTGGTTTTGGACTCCACTACTCTGGGGAAGAAAAGCCTTATCTGTTTACCCTATCCATGCCCCACATGATTTCATAAACCTCTATAAGATCACCTCTCAGCCTCCAATGCTCCAGGCAAAATAGCTCCAGCATGTTCAGCCTCTCCCTCTAGCTCAAAGTTTCTAACCCTGACAACATCCTTGTTAATCTTTTCTGAACCCTTTTAAGTTTCACAAAATGGGGCGGCACGGTGGCTCAGTGATTAGCACTGCTGCCTCTCAGCACCAGGGTTCCCAGGTTCAATTCCAACCTCAGGTGACTGTGTGGAGTTTGCACATTATTCCATGTCTGCATGGGTTTCCTCTGGATGCTCCAGTTTCCTCCCACAGTCCAAAGATGTGCCAATCAGGTGAATTGGCCAGGCTAAATTGCCCATAGTGTAAGGTGCATTTGTCAGAGGGAAATGGGTCTGGGTGGGTTACTCTTCGGAGGGTCGGTGTGGACTTGTTCAGCTGAAAGGTCTGTTTCCACACTGTAGGGAATCTAATAATAAAAAAAAATCTTTCCTATAGCAGGGAGACTAGAACTGAACATAATACTCCAAAAGCAGCCTATTCAATGATCTGTCCAGGCACAACATAACCTGCCAATTCCTATACTCAGTGCACTCACCAATAAAGGCAAGCATACCAAATGCCTTCTTCACCACCCTGCCTACCTGCGACTCCATTTTCAAGGAACTATGAGCCTGCACTCCAGGTTGTATGTTCAGCAACTCTCCCCAGGACCTGACCATTAAGTGAATACATTCTGCCCTGATTTGCCTATCAAAATGCAACAGCTCACATTTATCGGAATTAAATGACATTTGCCACTCCTTGGCCCATTGACGCATCTGATCAGGGTTCCATTGTACTTTGAGATAACCTTCTTCTCTGTCCACCAACTTTGATTAGATTACTTACAATGTGGAAGCAGGCCCTTCGGCCCAACAAGTCCACACCGACCCGCTGAAGCGCAACCCACCCATACCCCTTACCTTACACTACGGGCAATTTAGCATGGCCAATTCACCTGACCCGCACATCTTTGTGGGGTATGGGTGGGTTGCGAAGGGCCTGTTTCCACACTGTAAGTAATCTAATCTAATCTAATCTAATCTTTGGATTGTGGGAGGAAACCGGAGCATCCGGAGGAAACCCACGCAGACACGGGGAGAACGTGCAAACGCCACACAGACAGTCGCCTGAGGCGAGAATTGAACCCAGGTCCCTGGCGCTGTGAGGCAGCAGTGCTAACCACTGTGCCACCGTGCCACCCTCAATGATGTCTGCAAACTTACTAACCATACCATCTATATTCACATCTAAATCATTTATCTCAGTGACAAAAAGCAGTGGACCCAGCACCGATCCTTGATGCACACCGCTGGTTACAAGTCCTCCAGCCCAAACCACAACCCTCCACCACCACCTGTTATGGGTAGTAAGAACCCAGCTACTTAACAGGAGATTGGCATGAGGTTTGATGCAGAGAAGTATGAGGTAGTTCACTTCGGAAGAAGTAACAGGAATGCAGAGTACTGGGCTAATGGTAAAATTCTTGGTAGTGTAGATGAACAGAGAGATCTCAGTATCCAGATGCATAAATCTCTGAAAGTTACCACTGACGTTGATAGGGTTGTTAGAAGGCAAATGGTGTGTTGGCCTTTATTGATAGGGGGATTGAGTTTCGCAGCCAGAAGCTTCAGCTGTACAAGCCACTGGTAAGGCTGCACCTGGAGTGTTGCATACAGTTTTGGTCACTGCATTATAAGAAGGATGTGGAAGCTTTGGAAAGGGTTCAGAGGACATTTACTAGGATGTTGCCTAGTATGGAAGGAAGGTCTTACGAGGAAAGGCTGAGGCACCTGAAGCTATTTTTGTTAGAGAGAAGAAGATTGAGAGGTGACTTAATCGAGACGTATAAAATAATTAGAGGGTTAGATAGGGTGGATAGTGAGAGCCTTTTTACTCGGATGGTGAAGGCTAACATGAGGGAACGTAGCTTTAAATTGAGGGGTGATAGATTTAAGACAGATATCAGGGTAGTTTCTTTACCCAGAGTAGTAGGGGCGTGGAATGGCCTGACTGCAAAGGTCGTAGACTCGCCAACATTAAGGGCACTTAAATGGGCATTGGCCATACATATGGTAATAATGGAATGGTGTAGGTTAGAAGGGCATCAGGTTAACTTCACAGGTTAGCGCAACATCGAGGGCCTAAGGCCCTGTACTGTGGTGTGGCGTTCTATGTTCTATGTTATAGAGGTGAAGTAGATAGTAAGGCTATTGCAGGCACAGTGAGCTGAATGGCCAATCTGTGATTCTATATTTTTTCACTCACAATATTTGTGTCAACCTATCTGTATTTGTCATGTGTGTGTGTTTGTGTGTGTGTGTGTGTGAGAGAGAGTGTGTTTTTGTGTGTGTGTGTGTGTGTGTGTGTGCTGGGTACATGTTGTTACCAGTGACTGAGGTCATGCAGTCAAGTTCCAGGAAGGATACTTAAATATTTGGAGTTGGAGGAGATTAATATTTAGCTAATTTGCAGACAAGCCAATGACGGTGGAACTATGAAAATAATGAGGATCTGATGTTTATTCATGACGTAGACCTGTAGTCTATTGTAATCCTCGCCCCTTTTTTGGGACAATCCCAATCAAGAATATCTCTCCGATAGTTCCAATCAGCCTAAGGTAGAGAAAGGCTGGTGGATCTGAAAGGCTGGTGGAATCCTTTCCCAAGGGAAAAGAGCCAGCCAAGATTATTACCCTCAACCGGACAGCTATTTTTGCAAGTTAAAGTCAGATTGTAATGTTACTGAATACGATAATGCTCCAGTAGAGCCTCCTCAGTAATGTACATCCCAACCAGAGGGCATACAGAGTCAGTTTCTCAAGTCTGTGATATATAAGATTCTGAGACAATAAAATACTAAAGTTTATTAAACAATGCAACGGGTGATTCAAAGTCAAATGGAAGCAATACGTCACAACCTCTTTTTCTTGATTCTTTCATGAAATGTGAGAGCAACAGCATTTGTTGCCCACCCATAATTGTCTGTGAACTAAGTGCCTTGCTAAGCCATTTTGGAGGGCAATTAAGTCAACCCTATTACTGTGCGTTTGGAGTCATCTGTAGGCCAGATCTCCCTTAGGACATCAGATAGGTTCTAGGCTGGGATATAATAATTATTTTTAATAAAAACATCCATTTTGCATGTTAATCCTTACTGTACAAGCTTGTCACACAGGATATATTTCAAATAATTGAACTGCACAATGACACAAATAGCTTGGTGCAATGGTTGGACACATTACTGAAAGAATTTAATCCACAGAAGTATGAAGTGGTTGATTTTGGTTGGAAAAACATTGAAAACCCGTATTAAGTAGTGGTACAATTTTAAATGGAGCTGAAGGAGTTGTGTGTACATGTGCATAAATCACTGAAGGTGTTAGAACAAGTAAACAGAGTAGTTAATAAAGCAAACAGTGTCCTTGATGCTTGGAGCAACAGCAAAACTGGTGCGGGCCAAGTCCTGGAGCAGGAACACAGTGAACAAGGGTTGAGTTGTGGGCCGGAGCCCAGAGCGGGAGCAGAGCAAGCCCTGGATGGAGGCCAGCGAGTGGAGGCTGCGTGGCTTGGTGTTCTGAAGCTCAGAGGGCACAGACCCATTTTGGAAAAGAACGACGAGGACTATAACTTGAATATTTTATAGACGCTTATTTTGAGAAGATTTGTAGCTCAGGTTGAGGCTCTGGATGTAGGTTTGCTCGCTGAGCTAGAAGGTTCATTTCCAGACGTTTCGTCACCCTACCAGGTAACATCATCAGTGGGCCTGTTGATGATTCCTGCTTTCTTTTTATTCTCACTCTATATTCCCATCCTAATTTTTTTTTAACAATTTAAATTTCGTGCTAACATTTAAGGTAATTGTACTGAGATACTCTGTCCTGAAGATGGCGCCAAGAGGTGATACTACAAACTTTTCCCTGCACTCATTCAAGTACACTTGACAATAAAGGCTATTCCATTCTATTAGGGCACAGAACACAGGAGCAGGGAGGTGATATTGACCTTGTATATAATCAACAGGTAGACCTCAACTGGAGTATTATGCAGCATTGTTGACTCCATGTTATAGAATGTGAATGCATCGGAAATCATGCAGAAACTATTTATCAGATTCGTACCAGGAATGAGAAACTTCCCTGATGAGGATAGATTAAGAAGCTGGGACTGCTTTCCCTGGAGAGAAGAAAACTGTGGAGGAGATTTGGTTGAAAATCAGGAATGGACTGAACCGAGAAGTTGGGGACAAACTGTTCCCTTGGAGGAAGGGCTGGGAATAGTGGAGGACAGATTTAAGGTGATTCATAAAAGAAGGAACGGTGACACGAGGACAAACTTTCTCCCGCAGGGAATGGTTTGGAAGCTGGAATGCAGTGCCTCGGAGTGTGGGAAAGGCAATTTCAGTCAATGCTTTCAAGAGGGCATAAGTCATGGAGTCACAGAGATGTACAGCATGGAAACAGACCCTTCGATCCAACTCATCCATGCCGACCAGATATCCTAAATTAATTTAGTCCCATTTTCCATCATTTGCCCCATATCCCTCTAAACCCTTCCTATTCACATACCCATCCAGATGCCTTTTAAATGTTGTAAATGTACCAGCCTCCACCACTTCCTCTGGCAGCTCATTCCATACAGGCATCCTCTGCATGAAAACGTTGCCTCTGAGGTCCCTTTTAAATCTTTCCCCTTTCACCTTAAACCTGTGCTCTCTCAACCTTGGATATTCACACTATCCATGCCCCTCATGATTTTATAAACTTCTATAAGGCCACCTCTCAGCATCTGATGCTCCAGGGAAAACAGCCCCAGCCTGTTCAGCCTCTCCCTATAGCTCAAATGCTCTAACCTGGCAACATCCCTCTATATCTTTTCTGAACCCTTTCAAGTTTCACAACGTCCTTCCAATAGGAAGGAAACAATAATTGAACACAGTATTCCAAAAGTGGCCTATCAATGTCCTGTACAGCCGCAACATGACCTCTCAACTCCTGTACTCGATGCACTGACCAATAAATGCAAGCATCCAAACGCTTTCTTCACTATCCTGTTTCTAATTTCAAGGAATTATGAACCTGCACTCCAAGAACTCTTTGTTCAGCAACACTCCCCAGAAATTTACCGTTAAATGTATAAGTCCTGCTCTGATTTGCCTTTTTAAAATGCAGCACCTCAGTTTTATCCAAATTAAACTCCATCTGCCACTCCTCAGCCCATTGGCCCATTTCATCAAACTCCCGTTGTACTCTGAGATAACCTTCTTCGCTGTCCACTATACCTCCGACTTTGGTGTCAGCTGCAAACTTATGAACCATCCCCCCATGTTCTCATCCAAATCATTTGTATAAATGACAAAAAGCAGTGGACCCAGTGGATCCTTGTGGCATAGTGCTGGTCACAGGCCTTTCGTCGGAAAAGTAACCCTCCACCACCACCCTTTGTCTTCTACCTTCGAGCCAGTCTGTATCCAAATTGCTAGCTGTATTCCACATGATCTAACCTTGCTAACCAGCCTCCCATGCGGAACTTGTCAAACGCCTTACTGAAGTCCAGATAGATCACGCCTACTGCTCTGCCCTCATCAATCCTCTTTGCTACTTCTTCAAAATCTCAATCAAGCTAGTGAGACACAAGTTCCCATGCACAAAGCTGTGCTGACTACCCCAATCAGTCATTGCTTTTGCAAATACATGTAAAACCTATCTCTCAGGATCCCCTCCAACAACTTGTCCACCACCGACGTCAGGCTCACTGGTCTATAGTTCCCTGGCTTGTCTTTACCGCCCTTCTTAAACAGTGGCACCACGTTAGCCAACCTCCAGTCTTCCGGCACCTCACCTGTGACTATCGATGATACAAGTCGCTCAGCAACAGGCCGAGCAATCATTTCCCTAGCTTCCCACAATGTTCCAGGGTACACGTGATCGGGTCCTAGGGATTTATCCACCTTACTGTGTATTAAGATGTCCAGCACCTCCTCCTTTCTTACATGGATGTTTTTGAAGATTTTGCTATTTATTTTTCCAATTTCTGTAGCTTCCATGCTCTTCTCCACTTTAAACACTGATGCAAAATACTCGTTTAGGATCTCCCTCACCTTCTGCGGTTCCACACATGGGCAGATCATTATGGGTTCTACTCTCTCCCTAGCTACCCCTTAACCCTTAATGTATTTGTAGAATCCCTTTGGATTCTCCTTAACCCTATTTGGTATAGCTATCTCATGTCCCCATTTTGCCATTCTGATTTCCCTCTTGAGTATGCTTCTACTGCCTTTATCTAGGGATTCACTTGATACCTGACATGTTTCCTTCTTTATCTTGACCAAAACCTCGATTTCTCTAGTCGTCTAGCATTCCCTTCACCTACCAGTCTTGCCCTTCACCCTAACAGGAACATACTGTCTCCGAACTCTCAGTATCTCGTTTTTGAAGGCTGCACACTTCCCAGCCGTCCCTTTACCTGTGAATATTCACCCATTATCAAGTTTTGAAAGTTCTTGCCTAATACCATCAAAATTGGCCTTCCTCAAAATAAAACTTTAAGTTTTAGATCCAGTGATCTAACAGATTTATGATCACTGGCCCCAAAGTGCTCCCCCACTGACACCTCAGTCACCAGCCCTGCCTTATTTCCCAAGAGTAGGTTAAGTTTTACACCTTCTCTAGTAGGTACATCCACATACTGAATCAGAAACTTTTCTTTTACATGCTTAACAAATTCCTCTCCATCTAAACCCTTAACACTATGGCAGTCACAGTCTATGTTTGGAAAGTTAATCCCTTACCATAACCACCCTATTACTCTTATAGATAACTGAGATCTTCTTACAAATTTGCTTCTCAATTTCCCGTTGACTATTGGGGGGCTATAATACAATCCCTATAAAGTGATCATCCCTTTCTTATTTCTCAGTTCTACCTAAATAACTTCCCTTAGTGTACTTCCAGAAATATCTTCTTTAAATACAGCCATAATCCGTAATCAAATCCCTAATTCCCCCTCCTCTCTTGACAACTTTCTACCCTTCCTGTAGCATCCATTCTCTGTAACATTAAGCTGCCAGTCTTATCCATCCCTGAGCCATGTTGCTATAATTGCTATGATATCCCAGTCCCGTGTTCCCAATCAAACCCTGAGTTCATCTGACTTTCCTGTCAGGCCTCTCACATTGAAATAATGCAGTTTAATTTATCAGTCCTACCTTGTTCTCTGCTTTGTCCCTGCCTGCCTTGACTGTTTGACTTGTTCCTTTTCACACTGTACCAGTCTCAGATTGATCTCTTTCCTCACTATCTCCCTGGGTCCCACCCCACCCCCTCCACCTTACCAGTTTAAATCCTCCTGAGCAGTTCTAGCAAATTTCCCTGCCTGTATATTAGTCCCCTTTCAATTCAGGTGCAATCCGTCCTTCTTATACAGGTCACTTCTACCCCAGAAGAGATTCCAATGATTCAAAAATGTAAATCCTTCTCCCCTATAACAGCCCCTCAGCCACACATCCATCTGCTCTATCCTCTCATTCCTACTCTCACTAGCTTGTGGCACTGGGTGTAAACCAGATATTACTACCCTCGAGGAATACTTTTTAAATTCCTACCTAACTTTCTATATTCTGTCCTCAGATTCCCATCCCGTCCCCTTCCTGTGTCATTAGTTCCAATGTGAACAATGACCTCCTGCTGGTCCCTCTCCCACTTTGAGAATACTCTGCACCCTCTCTGAGATATCCTTCATCCTGGGCGGCACGGTGGCACAGTGGTTAGCACTGCTGCCTCACAGCGCCTGTAGATCTGGGTTCAATTCCCGACTCAGGCGACTGACTGTGTGGAGTTTACACGTCCTCCCCGTGTCTGCGTGGGTTTCCTCCGGTTTCCTCCCACAGTCACAAAGATGTGTGGGTCAGGTGAATTGGCCAAGCTAAATTGCCCGTAGTGTTAGGTAAGGGGTAAATGTAGGGGTATGGGTGGGTTGCGCTTCGGCGGGTCGGTGTGGACTTGTTGGGCCGAAGGGCCTGTTTCCACACTGTAAGTCTAATCTGGCACCAGGGAGGCAACACACCATTCCGATGTCTCATTGTTGGCTGCAGAAACACCTGTCTGTGCCTCTGACTAGACGGTCCCCTATCACAATCGATCACGTTGAACCTCATTAGAGTAGAGCCAGTCCCAGAAACTTGGCTATTTGTGCTACATTCCCCTGAGAGCCCATCCGCCCCTACATTTTCCAAACCAGCATTCCTGTTTGAAATGGGTATAGCCACAGGAGACTCCTGCACTACCTGCCCACCCCTCCTACCCTTCCTGGAGGTAATCTATCCACCTGACTGTATCTGCGCTTTTTTATCCCTTCCTATATCTACCATCATCACACCCCCAGCTCCTGTAAAATCCTAATTGCCTCTAACTGCCGCTCCAACTGATCCATGTAATCCAATAAGATTTGCAACCAAACACACTTCCTGCAGATATAATCATTAGTAGCACCAAAATTCTCCCTAATCTCCCACATCCGTCAGGAAGAGCACATCCCTCTGCTAAAGGCCATCTTTGCACCTTAACAATCTACAGACCCAGAAAATAGCACAATCTTTGGGGTGGCTCAGTGGTTAGCACTGCTGCCTTATTATGCCAGAGACCCAGGTTCGATTCCAGCCTCGGGCAACTGTCTGTGTGGACTGTGCACATTCTCCTCGTGTCTGCATGGGTTTCCTCCGGGTGCTCTGGTTTCCTCCCACTGTCACAAAGATATGCAGGTCAGGTGAATTGGCCATGCTAAATTGCCCATAGTGTTACATGCATTAATCAGAGGGAAATGGGTCTGGGTGGGTTACTCTTCAGCGTGGACTGGTTGGGCTGAAGGGCCTGTTTCCACACTACAGGGAATCTAATCTAATCTTGCTGCTCTAAAAGCACTGCTGCAGGATAACTTAGTATCGAGTTTTATATTTTTAATGTTTAATCAAGAGACAGATCACAATAAAGCATATAATCTTTAAAAAAAACACTCTACTTACTAGTGTAGGTTTATAAATAAAAAACAATAAGGTTACACTTCAAAAATAAGCCACTTATCTGTAGTCTTGCGATAAGCATCCTGCACACAGGTTCCTCCAAGGTCAGTGGTGAAGTTCACTGTTTGTTTATTTTTCTTAGAAGAGCATGAATGCCCAGAGATACTTCAAACTAAACAGCAGAGGCAGTCAGCTGGGCAGGTTCACTGCCTGGTCACACGGCTGTGCAGGCTAACTTCTCAGTTTTTTTTTCACCTTCTGCAATGGTGTCTGCGCTCTCTCTCTCTTCCGCCTTTTTTTTAAGTGCTATTGTTTTGATTTTTTTTTCCAAAATAATGCAGCAGCTTATCAAACTGCACCAAGAATTCAAGGAAAGTAGCTTCAACACTGAAAATGCCTCTTACAACCACAATTTCTTTCCCTTCCTCCATCTTGGATTACCCAGAATCCTTTCAATATTGTGCTCACTTCAGTAGCACACAGGCTAAAATTGGAACGATACAGTGAAGATTATCAGGGCCCCTGCGTAAGGATGATGGGTCATTTTGTGAAGCGTTCCATATTTTGCACTTTCACCAAGGTGGCATAGAAGATCAGTGGTTAGTACTGCTGCTTCATAGCTCCAGGGACCTGGTTCGATTCCAGCCTCGACTAATTATCTGTGTGGAGTTTGCACATTGTCCCTGTGTCTGCGTAGATTTCCTCCGGGTGCTCCCGTTTTCTCCCATAATCTAAAGATGTGCAGGTTGAGTGAATTGGCCATACTAAATTGCCCATAGTGTTCAGGAATGTGTAGGTTAGGTACATTGATCAGGGGTAAATATAGGATAATGAAATAGGTCTGGGGTGGGTTGCTCTTCGGGGGATCAATGTGGGCCTGTTTCCACACTGTAGGGATTCTATGTGAAAAGGAATTACATGCAAGTGTACGACGAAAAAGCAAGGAAACACAAATTAGCTGAACTGTCACATTCTGTTCTGTAAATGACTGTACATTTCTATGTCCACAGGGGACTCCCTCTCCTATCACCAGGGACGCCCATTCTCCACCAAGGACCGGGACAATGACGTGGCAATCACAAACTGTGCCTTGTCTTACAAGGGAGCCTGGTGGTATAAGAACTGTCACCGTGCTAATCTCAATGGAAAATACGGGGAGAATCGCCACAGTCAGGTAATCAGTGAAGATAGTGTCCGCAAGCTGACAGACTGCAGGGGCCAGGCACAACCTGCCAACGTCAAATTGTCCCCCCCTTCCAGACCGTCTCTAATGGGACATGGGTGTCACTGGTTGGGCCAGTGTTTGTTGTCGTCTGTAACTGCCCTTGAGAAGGTGGGTGGTGACCTGTCTTCTTGAACTGCTGCAGTCCATGGGCTGTCGGCAGACCCATGAGGGAGGGAATGCCAGGAATCTCAACCCGCAACACTGAAGGAACAGTGATATTTTCCCAAGTCACAATTGTGAATTGCTTGGAAGGGAACTTCCAGGGATGGTGTTCTCATGCATCAGTTGCCTTGAGCTGGCTGGTGGGACAGGGGATGAGTTTTGTTCAAGAGATTTGAGGATGGGGGGAAATTGGTTGGTAAGGTGACTCAGTGGTCAGCACTGTTGCCTCACAACACTCGGGAGCTTGGTTCAGTTTCAGCATCGGTGACCGTCTGTGTGGGTTTCCGCCAGGTGCCCGGTTTCCTCTCACAGTCCAAAGATGTGTAGATTAGATGGATTGGTCACACTAAATTGTCCTGTGGTATCCAGAGATGTGTAGGTTAGGTGGATTAGCTGTGATAGAGGTGGGGTTACAGAGATGGGGCAGCTGGTCAGGATAGGTTGTTCTTCAGGAGGTCAGTGCAGACTCGATGGGCTGAATAATCTCTTTCCATACTGTTATAATTCTATGAACGTGAGGAAGAACAGCAAATGGTAATAACCTGGAACTGTCTGCCCACAAGGGGTGGTGTACGGAGGTGGAGACAATGACACTAGAGAGAGACAATCTTACAAAGTAACAGGGAGAGCAGAGGGAGTGAGATTCCACAGAGAAATAATATGGACTGGATGGGATGAATGGACTCCCTCCATGCTGTAATGGCCATATTATTTTGTGCTGTTCTGTTTAATATGAGCGGATTGATATTGGTGCATGACTTTGCCTTGGTTCCTGTCTGATCTCGCCCTTTTGCCTTTCCAGGGTATAAACTGGTTCAGCTGGAGAGGTCACGAACTGTCCATTCCATTTGTTGAGATGAAGGTGCGGTCCTTCAACTTCAGAGCAATGATGTGGAGAGGCAACCACTCCCTGCCTTTACAATGAGCTTGCTTGGAAACTAGCTGCAGTCTGAACTGGAGGGTGTGAGTGCCAACGCTCAGAAAATGATTCCTCACAGTTAGAGACCCGTCCCACCGAAGGCTGACAAACAGGAACAACCCGCCCCTTTATATTCACACCGAGACTTGCCAGGTCCCAGTACAAAGATTTGCTGATGAAATGACCCCCCACACCCCGCGACGGGCTGAGGATATTCCCAATATCCTATACCTGAGGCTCAGCTGGAATGTTTCAGCAAGGCCCACCCTCTGGATGTTTGGGATTCCTTTGGAGCTGGCCCCTTTCTCTCCCTCTCACTCTGTGCAGTGCTCCATACACCATTCACAATGACCTGTCTGTACTCGGCCAGCACAAATAGATATCCCACCCCTGCCTTCAGCTTCTTTACATTGTGCCCTGGGTCACTGCATTTTGAAAGCACCGGATTAAAAAGAAACACCGTGCAGTTTCCTGGAGCAGGCAATGTTTAACCTTCCATGAAAACAGCCAAGAGGTACCAGCCTCCCAGAGCCTTGCTCCAGGGACTGTTACTGGAAGCTGCGACAGGGAAACCCGCCCAGGGACTTGGGAGTTGAGTTCAGGGCCACTGAAGAGATTTAGCACAACGAGTTTAGGTCTCATTCAGCAGCAAGAGGTGAAAGGGGAGAGGGAGCAGGGAGAAAGGAGAGCAACAGTTAACAGAGGAGAGCAAAATCAATCGGTTTATACATTGCAATGTTTTGATGCAACAGGCCAGCAAATTGAATTTCCCTGTGATACACTGGTTCATGTACACAGCCCTCCCTGTGTGACACATTGGTTAGAGTACACAGTTCTCCCTGTGTCACACCGGTTAGCATGCACAGCTCTCCCTGTGACATACTGATCAATGTACACAGCTCTCCCTGTGACACCCGGATCAATGTACGCAGCTCTCCCTGTGAAACACCGGTCAACGTACACAGCTCTCCCTGTGTTACACCGGTCAATTACGCAGCTCTCCCTGTGACACACTGATCAATGTACGCAGCTCTCCCTGTGTTACACCGGTCAATTACGCATCTCTCCCTGTGACCCACTGATCAATGTACGCAGCTCTCCCTGTGACCCACTGATCAATGTACGCAGCTCTACCTGTGACCCACTGATCAATGTACGCAGCTCTCCCTGTGACACACTGATCAATGTACGCAGCTCTCCCTGTGTCACACTGATCAATGTAGGCAGCTCTCCCTGTGTCTCACTGATCAATGTACGCATCTCTTTCTGTGACACACTGATCAATGTACACAGCTCTCCCTGTGACCCACTGATCAATGTACGCAGCTCTCCCTGTGTCACACTGATCAATGTACGCAGCTCTCCCTGTGACACACTGATCAATGTACGCAGCTCTCCCTGTGTCACACTGATCAATGTACGCAGCTCTCCCTGTGACACACTGATCAATGTACGCATCTCTTTCTGTGACACACTGATCAATGTACACAGCTCTCCCTGTGTCACACCTATCAATGTACGCAGCTCTCCCTGTGTCACACTGATCAATGTACGCAGCTCTCCCTGTGACACACTGATCAATGTACGCATCTCTCCCTGTGACCCACTGATCAATGTACGCAGCTCTCCCTGTGACCCACTGATCAATGTACGCAGCTCTCCCTGTGACCCACTGATCAATGTACGCAGCTCTACCTGTGACCCACTGATCAATGTACGCAGCTCTCCCTGTGACACACTGATCAATGTACGCAGCTCTCCCTGTGTCACACTGATCAATGTAGGCAGCTCTCCCTGTGTCTCACTGATCAATATTCACAGCTCTCCCTGTGTCACACAGATCAATGTACACAGCTCTCCCTGTGACACACTGATCAATGTACGCATCTCTCCCTGTGACACACTGATCAATGTACACAGCTCTCCCTGTGACACACTGATCAATGTACACAGCTCTCCCTGTGACACACCGGTCAATATACACAGCTCTTCCTGTGTCACACTGATCAATATACACAGCTCTCCCTGTGACACACCGATCAATGTACGTAGCTCTCCCTGTGTCACACTGATCAATGTACGCAGCTCTCCCTGTGTCACACTGATCAATATACACAGCTCTCCCTGTGACACACTGATCAATGTACGCAGCTCTCCCTGTGACACACCGGTCAATATACACAGCTCTTCCTGTGTCACACTGATCAATATACACAGCTCTCCCTGTGACACACCGATCAATGTACGCAGCTCTCCCTGTGTCACACTGATCAATGTACGCAGCTCTCCCTGTGACACACTGATCAATATACACAGCTCTCCCTGTGACCCACTGATCAATATACACAGCTCTCCCTGTGACACACTGATCAATGTACGCAGCTCCCCCTGTGACCCACTGATCAATGTACACCGCTCTCCCTGTGTCACACTGATCAATGTAGGCAGCTCTCCCTGTGACACACTGATCAATGTACGCAGCTCCCCCTGTGTCACACTGATCAATGTACGCAGCTATCCCTGTGTCACACTGATCAATGTACGCATCTCTTTCTGTGACACACTGATCAATGTATGTAGCTCTCCCTGTGTCACACTGATCAATGTACGCAGCTCTCCCTGTGACACACTGATCAATGTACGCAGCTCTCCCTGTGTCACACTGATCAATGTACGCAGCTCTCCCTGTGACCCACTGATCAATGTACGCAACTCTCCCTGTGTCACACCTATCAATGTACGCAGCTCTCCCTGTGTCACACTGATCAATGTACGCAGCTCTCCCTGTGTCACACTGATCAATGTACACAGTTCTCTCTGTGTCACATTGGTCAATGTACGCAGCTCTCCCTATGACACACCGGTCAATGTACGCAGCTCTCCCTGTGTCTCACTGATCAATATTCACAGCTCTCCCCGTGTCACACAGATCAACGTACACAGCTCTCCCTGTGACACACTGATCAATGTACGCAGCTCTCCCTGTGACACACCGGTCAATATACACAGCTCTCCCTGTGTCACACTGATCAATATACACAGCTCTCCCTGTGACACACCGATCAATGTACGCAGCTCTTCCTGTGTCACACTGATCAATGTACGCAGCTCTCCCTGTGACACACTGATCAATGTACGCAGCTCTCCCTGTGTCACACTGATCAATATACACAGCTCTCCCTGTGACCCACTGATCAATATACACAGCTCTCCCTGTGACACACTGATCAATGTACGCAGCTCTCCCTGTGTCACATTGATCAATGTACACAGCTCTCCCTGTGTCACACTGATCAATGTACGCAGCTCCCCCTGTGACCCACTGGTCAATGTACACCGCTCTCCCTGTGTCACACTGATCAATGTAGGCAGCTCTCCCTGTGACACACTGATCAATGTACGCAGCTATCCCTGTGACACACTGATCAATGTACGCATCTCTTTCTGTGACACACTGATCAATGTACGCATCTCTTTCTGTGTCACACTGATCAATGTACACAGCTCTCCCTGTGTCACACTGATCAATGTACGCAGCTCTCCCTGTGACACACTGATCAATGTACGCAGCTCTCCCTGTGACACACTGATCAATGTACACAGCTCTCTCTATGACACACTTATCAATGTACACAGCTCTCTCTATGACACACTGATCAATATACACAGCTCTCCCTGTGTCACACAGATCAATGTACACAGCTGTCTCTATGACACTTATCAATGTACACAGCTCTCCCTGTGACATACTGATCAATGTACGCAGCTCTCCCTCTGACACACCGGTCAATGTACACAGCTCTCCCTGTGACACACTGATCAATGTATGCAGCTCTCCCTGTGACACATGGGTTGATGTACACGACTCTCCCTCTGTGATGCACTCGTCAGTATACGCAGCTCCCCCGTGTCACACTGATCAGTGAACACTGCTCTCCTGTGTGATCCATTAGTCAGTGAACATGTGTCCTACACTGGCCAGTGTTTACAGATCTCCTAGTATGACACTCTGGTCAGCATAGATGGCTGTCGCTGTGTGATGTCCTTTAAGTGAACATTGGCCTTCTTGCGGGATGTGTACACAGCTCTCCCCGTGTGATGCACTGGTCGGCATAAACAGCTTTCCATGAAATGTACTGGTCAGTGTACACGGCTCTCCCCGTGTAACACACTGGTCAGTGTACACTGCTCTTATGATGCACTGGTCAATATACACAGCTCTCCCTGTGGTATATACTGATCAGTGTACACAGCTCTCCCCATGTGACACACTGGTCAGCATACATGGCTTTCCACGTGATGTACTGGTCAGTGTACACGGCTCTCCCTGCGTGACGCACTGGTCAGTGTACACGGCTCTCCCTGTGTGCTACACTGGTCAGTGTACACAGCTCTCCCTCTGCCACATTCTCCATGGAAGAGCATATTTATTCTTCCATTTGTCAGTGTTATTGATGTGTGGTGCTTTGTTGTTCAGGGATTTTGCCTCTCGATACTTCTTGTCCTCAGCTAACCCACTGTGGATCTCCCAATCTGTGGACCACTCAAATCGGGTCATTTTTTCCTGGTTCGTCATGCTGGCTGGCAAATTTGCTTATTCGCTCAATCACTGCGCAGTCTGCCGGAAAAGGGGCTGGATCGGTGTTATATTTGCTGATAATATCCTGCTGTGCTTGCTGGTCCATCTCTTACAGTATTGCACTCTCTACACAGTACCATCAGGTCCCAGCTTCCCAACACTGCTGTAGATCAGAGTTAAGTCTTTTCACAAAACAATCCTGTTTGCGACAGGTTAACTCTTTCCCCTGTGGTAACACTTTGTAAATGCACGCATCTCTCTGCATCCCTCAGGACTTGACTTTCCGCAGCAATGGTGCACGACAGGTCCTCAATGAGCAGCTTCAGATTCCTCATCCATTTTGTATTGTTTGGAATAGAACTGGAATATAAACAACTGTCTCTGTAATCACTGACTCCGCTGGTGCTATCTATTCACATCTCAATCACATCTCAAACCGGAGGGATGGGATCAATCGGCAAAGCAATCTCTGCAAATTGGTTTTGAACTTAGTTTGAGAAAGGAAATAGTAAAATAATTAACTGAATTAACAGGACACTAAATTAATAACACGCTGTAAATTGAAGACAGGTTAAATTGAAAACATACTGAATTAAAAATTTGTTGCAAATTTAGGTGGAGGCAAGACAAGAACAGCAAGGGTAAAAAGACATTGATAGGAGTAGTGTGCAGACCCCCACACAGTCGCTACACTGTAAGATAGGGTATGAGTCAATTAACAAAAGAAAATCGACGCAGGAGTAGGCCATTCTGCCCTTCGAGCCTGCACCACCATTCAACCATTCAATATGATCATGACTGATCATCCTTAATCAGTATCCTGTTCCTGCCTGATCTCCATAACCCTTGATTCCACTCTCCTTGAGAGCGCTATCCAACTCTTTCTTAAATGAATCCAGAGACTGGGCCTCCACGCCCTCTGGGGCAGAGCATTCCACATAGCCACCACTCTCTGGGTGAAGAAGCTTCTCCTCATCTCTGTCCTAAATGGTCTACCCTGTATTTTTAAGTTGTGTCCTCTGGTTCGGTACTCCCCATCAGTGGAAACATGTTTCCTGCCTCCAGAGTGTCCAATCCTTTCATAATCTTATGTCTCAATCAGATCCCCTCTCAGTCTTCTAAACTCAAGGGTGTACAAGCCCAGTCGTTCCAGTCTTTCAACATAAGGTAGTCCCGCCATTCCAGGAATTGACCTCATGAACCTACACTGCATTCCCTCAATAGCCAGAGTGTCTTTCCTCAAATTTGGAGACCAGAACTGCACACAGTACTCCAGATGTGGTCTCACCAGGGCCCTGTACAGCTGCAGAAGAACATTTTTGCTTCTATACTCAATCCCTCTTATTATGAAGGCCAGCATGCTATTAGCCTTCTTCACTACCTGCTGTACCTGCATGTTTGCTTTCATTGACTGGTGTACAAGAACACCCAGATCTCTCTGTACTGCCCCTTTACCTAAATTGATTCCATTTAGGTAGTAATCTGCCTTCCTGTTCTTGCCACCAAAGTGGATGACCATACATTTATCCACATTAAACTGCATCTGCCATGCATCTGACCACTCACCTAACCTGTCCAGGTCATCCTGTAATCTCCTAACATCCTCCTCACATTTCACCCTGCCACCCAGCTTAGTATCATCAGTAAATTTGCTAAAGTTATTACTAATACCATCCTCTATATCATTAATATATATTGTAAAAAGCTGCGGTCCCAGCACTGATCCCTGCGGTACCCCACTGGTCACTGCCTGCCATTCCAAAATGGAGCCGTTTATTACTACTCTTTGTTTCCCTTCAGCCAACCAACTTTCAATCCAAGTTAGTACTTTGCCCCCTAACTTTGCTGACTATTTGTGCTCACTAACCTCCTATGTTGGACTTTATCAAAAGCCCAGGTACACTACATCTACTGGATCTCCCTCGTCCATCTTCAGAGTTAAATCCTCAAAAAATTCCAGAAGATTAGTGAAGCATGATTTCCCCTTCATAAATCCATGCTGACTCTGACCTATCCTGTTACTACTATCCAGATGTGTCATAATTTCATCCTTTATAATAGACTCCAGCATCTTTCCCACCACTGAGGTCAGACTAACTGGCCTATAATTTCCTGCTTTCTCTCTCCCACCTTTCTTAAAAAGTGGTACAACATGAGCCACCCTCCAATCTGCAGGAACTGATCCCGGAGCATTTAAAAAGAATAGAGCAATAATTGTGGGTAACTTCAACCCAATCAACATGCCATTGAATTTATAAAGTGCATTAAAAGCAACATGTCATGGAGCCAACCAGGGAGTGGACTATCTTGGTATTGGCTAATGAGGCAGTTTTAATAAAAACATCGCAGAGTAAAAAATCCCCGAGGAAATAGTGATCATAAAGTAGCATGTAATACATAATTTGAGAGTGAGAAAGTTTGACTGGAAACAGCTATGTTTAACTTAAATAAAGGAAATTGTAATGAAATGAGGATAGAGTTAGTAAAGTAGACTGGGCAAATAGTTTATCAGGAATGACCATAAGCAAGCACTTTGTGATTCTCAGCAAGAATGCATCCCAGTGAAGAAGAAGATTGTAAGAGAGGGATAACTTGGCCATGGCTAACTAAAAGGGTTGAGGAAGTATAAAGTTGACTGGGATAAATTCAGAATCCAGCAAAGCAGGATGAAAAAGATAATAAAGAAAGAGAAAATAAACTATGAGGGCAAACTAGCAAGTAATATGAAAACTGATAATAAGAGCTTCTATGAAAGGGAAGAGAGAGGTCAAAATGAACTTTCATGGCGCTATGAACTTGCACCATCAGATCCCTCTGTATATCAATGCTCCTGAGGATCCTGCCATTTGCTGTACATTTTCCTCTTGTACTTGACCTCCCCAAAAGGAGAGCACGATGGTTCAGTGGTTAGCATTGCTGCCTCACAATGCCAGGGACCCGGGCTCAATTCCACCCTCCAGCGACTGTCTGTGTAGAGTTTGCATGTTCTCCCTGTGTTTACATGGGTTTCCTTTGGGTGCTCCAGTTTCCTCCCACAGTCCAAAGACGTGTAGGTTTAATGGATTGGCCATTCCAAATTGACCATGGTATCCATGGATGTGCAGACTAAGTGGGCTAGACATGGGGAATGCAAGTTATAGGGATTGGCATGTGTTGGGGGTGGGGTGGGGGTCAAGTTTGGTGCTCTTCGGAGAGTTAGTTGGGCTGAATGGCCTCTTCCACATTGTAGGGATTCTATGAAAATGCTTCACCTCAAACTTGTCCAGATTAACCTCCATCTGCCATTTCTCTACCCAACTTTCCAACTGATCTATATGCTGCCATATCATTTGATAATCTTCTTCACTATCCACAACTCCATCAATTTTCATACCATTTGCAAATCTACTGATCAGACCACCTACACCTTCATCCAAATCATTGCTATTTATTACAAACAACAGGGCTCTGATCCTTCCATTGATCCTACCTCTAAAAATAATGGATATAAAAGTTCTTGGATTCTGCAAAGTACAGGAGGGTTGGAACACTGTCAGTGTGACACCCCTATTCAAAAGGAGAGGGAGGTAAAATATAAGTAACTATAGGCCAATTAGTCCAGCATCTATTATTGGAAAAGCATTGGAATCAATTAGAGAGGAAATACTCGCAACATATTTGGAAAATCATTATCTAATCAAATAGTGTCAGCATGATTCATGAAAGGAAATTACATCTGACTAATTTATCAAAGCTTTTTGGGGAACTCTCAACCTGAGTGGTTAGAGGGAAAACTGTAGATGTGTTGTACTTGGACTTTGTTTTCTATCAAAACTTCTGTGGTTACCACTGACCAGAAACTCAACTCAACTCACCACATATAGGCAATGGCTACAAAATCAGGTCAGAGGTTAGGAATACTGTGGTGACTAACCCACTTCCTGATTCCACAAAAGGGATATAGGTTGGCCAACATTTATTTCCCACCCCTATTTGCCCTTGACAAAGTGATGGTGAGCTGCCTGCTTGAACAGCTGCAGTCTGTCAGCTATGGGTTGACCTACAATGCTGTTAGGGAGGGAATTCCAAGATTTTGACCCAACAACAGTGAAGGAATGGTGGTATATTTCCGGATGGTGAGTGGCTTGGAGGGAACTTATGGAGGAAGGTGTTCCTATGTATCTGTTGCCCTTGTTCTTCTAGACAGAAGTGGTTGTGTGTATGGAAGATACTGTTTCAGAATTTTTGATGAATTTCTGCAGTGCATCTTATAGATAGTACACACTACTGCTCCAGAGCATTGTTGGTGAAGGGAGTGGATGTTTGTGGATATGGTGCCAATCAAACAGGCTGCTTTGGATGGCGTCAATCTTCTTGAGTGTTGTTGGAATTGCATCCATCCAGGCAAGTGGGGAGTATTCCATCACACTCCTGACATGTGTCTTGAAGATGGTGGACAGCCTTTCAGGAGTCAGGAGGTGAATTCAGTTGGGTTTCTGGTCTTAGTGGGAAATTCATTGATTGTATCACCATTGAATATCAAGGGGTGCTGAGTAGATTGTCTCATTGCTGATGCTCATAGCCTACCATTTATGTGGCACGAGTATTACTTGCCACTTCTCAGCCCAAGCCTGGATATTGTCCAGATCTTATTGCATTTGCATATGGACTGCTTCAGTATCTGAGCAATTGCAAATGGTGCTGAACATTGTGTAATCATCAGCAAACATTTCTACTTCTGACCTTATGATGGAGAAAAAGTCATTGATGAAGTAGTTGAAGATGGTTGGGCCTAGGACACTGCCCTGAGGAACTCCTGCAGAGATGTCCTGGAGCTGAGATACTGACCTTGAACAACCACAACCATCTTCCTATGTGCCTGGTGTGACTCTAACCAGTGGAGAATTTGCCCCATGATAGTCATTGATTTTAGTTTTGCTAGGACTTCTTGATGCCACACTCTGTCAAATGCAGCCTTGAGGTCAAGGGCTGTAATTCTCAGCTCACCTCTGAACTTCCGCTCTTTTGTCCATATTTGAGCCATGGGTTTAATGAGGTCAGGAGATCAGTGGCCCTGGCAGAACCCAAACTGACCATCAGTGAGGAGGTTATTACTGAGTAGTTATTGCTTGACAGCAATGATGATGACACCTTCCATCACTTTACTGATGACCAAGAGCAGATTGATGGGGCGGTAATTGGCTGGGTTGGATTTACCCTGCTTTTTTGGTACAGGACATACTTGGACAAGATTCCACATCATCATGTAGATGCCTGTTTTGAAACTATACCGGAACAGCTTGGCTAGGGGAGCAGCAAGTTCTGGAGCATAAGTCTTCAGTATGATTGTCGGAATGTTGTCAGGGCCAGTAGCCTTTGCAGCATCCAATCCCTCCTTTTCTTGACAGCATGTGAATTGGCTGAAGACTGGTGTCTGTAATGCTGGGGATCACTGCAGGAGGCCAAAATGGATCATCTGGCTGAAGACTAATGTAATTGCTTCAGCCTTATCTTTTGTGTTGATATGTTGGACTCTTGCATCACTGAATATAGGGATACTTGGGGGCCCTCCTCCTCCGGTGAGTTGTTTAGTTGCCCACCACCATTCACGACTGGATGTGGCAGGATTGCAGAGCTTCGATCTGATCCATTGGTTGGGGGAATCGCTTAGCTCTGTCCATCACTTGCTGCTTCTGCTGTTTGGCAATGCAAGCAGTCCTGTTAGGTAGCTTGAAATTGTGTTGCTGGAAAAGCGCAGCAGGTCAGGCAGCAGCATCCAAGGAACAGGAGATTTGACGTTTCGGGCATAAGCCCTTCTTCAGGAATGAGGAAAGTGTGTCCAGCAGGCTAAGATAAAAGGTAGGGAGGAGGGACTTGGGGGAGGGGCGTTGGAGATGCGATAGGTGCAAGGAGGTCAAGGTGAGGGTGATAGGCCGGAGTGGGGTGGGGGGCGGAGAGGTCAGGAAGAAGATTGCAGGTTAGGAAGGCGGTGCTGAGTTCGACTGATTTGACTGAGACAAGGTGGGGGGAGGGGAAGTGAGGAAACTGGAGAAATCTGAGTTCATCCCTTGTGGTTGGAAGGTTCCTAGGTGGAAGATGAGGCTCTCTTCCTCCAACCGTCGTGTTGTTATGTTCTGACGATGGAGGAGTCCAAGGACCTGCATGTCCTTGGTGGAGTGGGAGAGGGAGTTGAAGTGTTGAGCCACGGGGTGGTTGGGTTGGTTGGTCCGGGTGTCCCAGAGGTGTTCTCTGAAACATTCCGCAAGTAGGCGGCCTGTCTCTCCAATATAGAGGAGGCCACATCGGGTGCAGCGGATGCAATAGATGATGTGTGTGGAGGTGCAGGTGAATTTGTGGCGGACTTGGAAGGATCCCTTGGGGCCTTGGAGAGAAGTAAGGGAGGAGGTGTGGGCATAAGTTTTGCATTTCTTGCGGTTGCAGGGGAAGGTGCCGGGAGTGGAGGTTGGGTTGGTGGGGGGGTGTGGACCTGACGAGGAAGTCACGGAAGGAGTGGTCTTTTCGGAACGCTGATGGGGAGGGGAGGGAAATATATCCCTGGTGGTGGGGTCGGTTTGGAGGTGGCGGACATGACGGCGGATGATACTTGTATATGGAGGTTGGTGGGGTGGTAGGTGAGAACCAGTGGTGTTCTGTCCTGGTGGTGGTTGGAGGGGCGGGGCTCAACGGTGGAGGAGCGGGAAGTGGAGGAGATGCGGTGGAGGGCATCGTCGATCACGTCTGGGGGTAAATTGCAGTCCTTGAAGAAGGAGGCCATCTGGGTTGTACGGTATTGGAACTGGTCCTCCTGGGAGCAGATGCGGCGGAGACGAAGGAATTGGGAATATGGGATGGCGCTTTTACAGGGGGCAGGGTGGGAGGAGGTGTAGTCCAGGTAGCTGTGGGAGTCAGTCGGTTTATAATAGATGTCTGTGTTGATTCAGTCCCCCAAGATAGAAATGGAAAGGTCTACAAAGGGGAGGGAGGAGTCTGAAACGGTCCAGGTGAATTTGAGGTCGGGATGGAAAGTGTTGGTAAAGTGGATGAACTGTTCAACCTCTTCGTGGGAGCACGAGGCAGCGCCGATACAGTCATCGATGTAGCAGAGGAAAAGGTGGGGGGTGGTGCCAGTGTAGTTGCGGAAGATGGACTGTTCCAAATATGCTACGAAGAGGCAGGCATAGCTGGAGCCCATGCAGGTGCCCATGGCTACTCCTTTGGTTAGGAGGAAGTGGGAGGATTGAAAAGAGAAGTTATTCAGGGTGAGGACCAGTTCAGTCAGTCGAAGGAGGATGTCAGTGGAAGGGTACTGGTTGGTGCGGCGGGAAAGGAAGAAGCGGAGGGCTTTGAGTCCTTCATGATGGGGGATGGAGGTGTACAGGGACTGGATGTCCATGGTGAAGATAAGGTGTAGGGGACCAGGGAAGCAAAAATCATGGAGGAGGTGGAGGGCGTGGGTGGTGTCCCGAACGTAGGTGGGGAGTTCTTGGACTAAGGGGGACAGGACCGTGTCAAGGTATGCACAGATGAGTTCGGTGGGGCAGGAGCAGGCTGAGACAATGGGTCGGCCGGGGCAGGCAGGTTTGTGGATTTTGGGCAGGAGGTAGAAACGGGCGGTGCGGGGTTGTGGGACTATGAGGTTGGAGGCGTTGGATGGGAGATCCCCTGAGGTGATGAGGTTATGGATGGTCTGGGAGATGATGGTTTGGTGGTGGGAGGTGGGGTCATGGTCAAGGGGGCAGTAGGAGGAGGTGTCCGCGAGCTGGCGTTTAGCCTCAGCGGTGTAAAGGTCGGTGCGCCAAACTACCACCGCACCTCCCTTGTCTGCCGGTTTGATAGTGAGATTGGAGCGGAGGGAGTGGAGGGCTGCACGTTCCGAGGGTGAGGTTGGAGTGGGTGAGAGGGGTGGAGAGGTTGAGGCGGCATGGGGGCGGATTTGGACATGGTGACGGAGATCGGCGTGGGGGCGGGGTTAGTCGTGGTAACGGTGATCGGCGTGGGGGCGGGGTTAGGTGTGGTGACAGAGAGCGGCGTGGGGGCGGGGTTAGGTGTGGTGACAGAGATCGGCATGGGGCGGAGTTGGCCGTGGTGACGGAGATCGGCGTGGGGGCGGGGTTAGGTGTGGTGACAGAGATCAGTGTGGGGGCGGAGTTGGACGTGGTGAGGGAGATCAGTGTGGGGGCGGGGTTGGGCGTGGTGACGGAGATCGGCGTGGGGGCTGGGTTAGGTGTGGTGACAGAGATCAGTGTGGGGGCGGAGTTGGACGTGGTGAGGGAGATCAGTGTGGGGGCGGGGTTGGGCGTGGTGACAGAGATCGGCGTGGGGGCTGGGTTAGGTGTGGTGACGGAGATCAGTGTGGGGGCGGGGTTAGGTAGCTTCACCAGGTTGACAGCTCATTTTCAGGTATGTCTGGTGCTGCTCGTGGCATGTCCTTCTTCACTCCTTATTGAACTTGTTGATAATGGTTGAATGGGGCCCATGATTGTGTTGAAGTACACTTTTGCTGCTGTGATGATGGTCCAGAGAGCCGCATTGATGCCCAGTCCTGAGTTGATAGATCTGTTCAAAGTCTGTCCCATTTAACATGGTGATGGCGCCACACAACACAATGAAGGTTATTCTTAATGTGAAGGTGGGACTTCATCTCCACAAGGACTGTGCGGTGGTTACTTTTATCCATACTGTCATGGACAGATGCTTCTGCAGCTGGCAGATTGACAAGGATGAGGCCAAGTATGTTTTCCCTTTTAGTGGTTCCCTCACCACTTACTGCAGAAGAGGCCTCGCAGATTTAGGACCTGACCAGCTCAAAAAGTAGTGCTCTTGCCGAATCACTCTTGATGGTGGACATTGAAATCCCCAGAGTACGTTCTGTGTCCTGGCTATCTTCTGTGTTTCCTCCAAGTGTTTTCAACTTGGAGGACAGACTGATTCATCAACTGTGGAAGAACATGTTTTATCTGAAGCCTTGATACTTCATGGGGTCAGGAGTTGGTGTTGAGAACTCCCAGGGCAAATCCCTCCCAACCGTATACCAGTGTTCTGCCACCTTTGGAGTGCCTGTCCTGCCGTTGGGACAGAACATATTCAGTGACGGTGATGGTGATGTCTGGGACATTGTCTGTAAGGCATGGCTCAGTGGTTAGCACTGCTGCCTCACAGCACCAGGGTCCCAGGTTCGATTCCAGCATCGGGCGACTGTCTGTGTGGAGTTTGCACGTTCTCCCCGTGTCTGTGTGGGTTTGCTCCGGTTTCCTCCCACAGTCACAAAGATGTGCAGGTCAAGTGGATTGGCCATGCCCATAGTGTTAGGTGTGTTAGTCAGAGGGAAATGGGTCTGGGTGGGTTACTCTACGGAGGGTCGGTGTGGACTTGTTGGGCTGAATGGCCTGTTTCCGCTCTGTACGGAATCTAATCCAACCTAATATCATGAATATGACCATGTAAAACTGTTGCTCAGCTAATCAGTGAGACAGCTCTCCTAACTTTGGCATTACCCCCCAGATGATGGTCGGGAGGATATAGCAGTTTCAACAGGGCTGTTTTGGTCATTGCCTTTCTGGTGCCAAGGTCGATGCCAGATAGTCTGTTTGGTTTCATTTCTTTATTGAGACTTTGTCGCAACTGATACAGCTGAGTGGCTTGGTAAACCATTTCAAATGGCAGTTTTGGTCGGGAGTCACATGTAGGCCAGACCAAGTGAAGAGGGCAGATTTCCTTCCTTGGCATCAGTGAACCCGACAGGTTTTTTTCCAATAATCAACAATGGTTTCATAATTATCACTAGATTCTTAATTCCACTCTTAATTTGTTTTTATTCAAATTCAAATTCCACCATCCACCATTCCACCACCATAATGTAGACTCAAACCCAGGTCCCCAGAACATTAGCTGAGTTTCTGGGCTATTGTCATCACCTCCCCTTCCAGAAGGTGTTCAACAAGGTATCTCACAGAATGACAAGTCATAAGAACCAATGGGGGAGGAGGTAGTACATTGCCAAGGATAGAGAATAGGCAAGTGACAGGAAACAGTGAATGGGGATAAGGGATTCTTCTTCAGGTTGGTGACCTGGAACCATTGGACTCCTCAGAGATCAGTGCTGGGACCGCAACTGTTTACAATATATCTTAATGACTTGAAGGAAGGAAGCAAGTGCACTGCAGACAAATTTGAGGATGACACAAAAAGAGGTGGTAAGATGAATTGCAAGAGGGATACAAACAGTTTACAGTGAGATAAGGCTCGGTTCAGTCAGTGGACCAAAATGTTGACAAATGGAACATAATGTGGAAAATGCTAAGTTGTTCATTTTGAAGGAAGAACAATAGAACAGAATATTATTAATAGGAAGGGTTTGGAGGGATATGGGCCAGGTGCAACTAGATTGGGTTGGGATATCTGGTCAGCATGGACAGGTTGGACCGAAGGGTTTGTTTCCATGCTGTACATCTCTATGATTCTATGATTCTACTCAAATGGAGAAAAATATGCAGAAACATGCCATAAAAAAAGGATATGGGGGAACTTGTGCATGGAATACAGCAAGCTAGCATATAGGTGCAGCAGGGAATCAGGAAGGGTATTGGAATGTTGTCCCTTATCCTAGGGAATTGGAGTGCAAGAGTAGGGAAGTCTTATTGCAACTGTTCAAGGTGCTGGTGAGACCACATTTGGAGTACTGAGAGCATGTCCCCTTATAGAAAGAAAGATAACATTTCATTGGAGATAGTTCAGAAAAGGTTCACTGTGATGATCTCTGGGACAGAGGCGTTGTCTCATGAGCAAAGGTTAAACAGGTTTATAGGTTGCTCAGGTTGAGAGTCTCCTCACTGGAGTTTAGAAGAATGAGAGATGCCCTCATTGAAACATATCGGATTCTTAAAGAGCTTGACACAGTAAATTTTGTGAGGATGTTTCCCCTCACGGGAGAGTCGAAGAGCAGACGGCAGAGTCTCAGGGAGAAAGTAAGGGCTGCAGATGCTGGAGCTCAGAGTCAAGAGTGTGGTGCTGGAAAAGCACAGCAGGTCAGGCAGCATCTGAGAAGCAGGATAATTGACATTTCGGGTGTAAGCCCTTCATCATCAGCCCTCATTCCTGATGAAGGGCTTAGGCCCGAAACGTCGATTCTCCTGCTCCTCGGATGCTGCCTGACCTGCTGTGCTTTGCCATCACCGCAAAAGGGCTGAGATGAGAATAAAGACTGAAATGAGGAGGAATTTCTTCTCTCAGAGGGTTGTGAGTCTTTGGAACTCCTCATCACGGAGAACTGTGGGGAGAAGAGTCCTTGCGTATATTCAAGGCTGAGATTGATAGATCCTTTGATTCATCAGGGATTCAAAGGGTGACGGCAAAAGGACAGGAAAGTGGACATGAGGAATGTCGGATCAGCCTGACTCATTTGAGGGGCCAAATTGCTTAATCCTGCTCCTTTGTCTTATGGACCTATGGTAAATTGAAACTATACAATTAATGACATCCCATTAATTAATAATGCACAAAATTAATAAAGTAATAATACTCTATATTGAAGGCAGAGAAAATGGAAAATATACCAACTTAATAAAACATCATGGATTAAGAACACATTGTGAATTATTAATACAATTGAGTATTTCTTACAAAACAGATATTCTGACTTATTGGGCAGGTGGGTGAAGTGCTACAAACAACTTGAAGCAAGTTTTCACTTATAATGTGGAGGATCCCCTTCCAGACCCTCGCAGATGAATTGCAAAGCAGTGACTATGTGTTCATTTGACATCGCTGGCCTGTTGGCCAAGGTAGCATTCAAGGAAGCCTCTGTACTCGAGCACCATATCCTGATAATCCAGATGCACCACCCACTGTGTGAATCGACATCCATTGAGTATATAAACTCAGCAACATGAACAATTGAGTTCAGATCAACGCCACCAAAAAGAGCACAAATCAATGGCGTGGCCATGGGAATCCCACTGCACTCTCACATCTCTGTTTGAGTTTCTGGGAAATGTGTCTTTGATATATTGACAAAAACTCCCTACCCTTTGCATGTTTCCGGTATGGATGATATCTTTGACATATTAGAGTCTGCAGCTGCATGTAAACATAGAGTCATAGAGATGTACAGCACAGAAACAGACCCTTCAGTCCAACTCGTCCGTGCTGACAGATATGCTAACTCAATCTAGTCCCATTTTCCAGCCTATATCCCTCTAAACCCTTCCTATTCATATATCCATCCAAATGCCTTTTAAAAATCTGTATTGTAATTGTACCAGACTCCACCACTTCCTCGAGCAGCTTATTCCATACACGTACCACCCTCTGCGTGAAAAGATTGCTGCTTAAGTCCTTTATAAATCTTTCACCTCTCACCAAATCTATGCCGTCTAGTTCTGGACTCCCTCACCCCAGGGGAAAAACCTTGTCTATTTGTCCTATTCATGCCCACCATGATTTTATAAACCTCCAAATGGTCACCTCTCAGTCTACAACACTCCAGGGAAAACAGTTTCAGGCTGTTCAGTCTCTCCCCATAGCTCAAATCCTGCAACCTACTGACATCCTTGTAAATCTTTTCTGAACCCTTTCAAGTTTCACAACATCCTTCCAATCGGAAGGAGACCAGAATTGCATGCGATATTCCAACAGTGGCCTAACCAATTCCCTGTACAGCCGCAACATGACCTCCCAACTCCTGTACTCAATACTCTGACCAATAAACAAAAGCATACCAAACACCTTCTTCACTATCCTATCTACCTGCAACTCCACTTTCAAGGAGCTATGAACTACACTCCAAGGTCTCTTTGTTCAGCAACACTCCCTAGGAGCTTACTATTAGCTGTATAAGTCCTGCTCTGATTTGCTTTTCCAAAATGCGGCACCTCATATTTATCAAAATTAAACTCCATCAGCCACTTCTCAGCCCATTGGCCCATCTGATCAAGATCCCGTTGTACTCTAATGTAACCTTCTTCACTGTCCACTACGCCTCCAATTTTGGTCTCACCTGCAAACTTACTAACTGCATCTCCTACATTCACATTCAAATCATTTATGTAAATGACAAAAGGCAGTGGATCCTTGTGGCACTCCACTAGTCACAGGCCTCCAGCCTGAAAAGCAACTCTCCACCACCACCCTCTGTCTTCTACCTTCAAGTCAGTTCTGTATCCAAATGACTAATTCTCCCTACATTCCATATGATCTAACTTTGCTAACCAGTATATCATGAGGAACCTTGTCAAACGCCTTACTGAAGTCCATATAGATCAGGTCCCCCGCTCTGCTGTCATCAATCCTCTTCATTACTTCTTCAAAAAAGTCAAGCAAGTTTGTGAGACTTGACTTCCCATGCACAAAGCCATGTTGACTATCCCTAATCAGTCCTCGCCTTTCCAAATACATGTACATCCTGTCCCTCAGGATTCCCTTCAACAACTTGCCCACCACCGACATCAGGCTCACTTGGTCTATAGTTCCCTGGCTTGTCCTTACCACCCTTCTTAAACAGTGGCACCACGTTAGCCAACCTGCAGTCTTCCGGCACCTCACCTGTGACTATCAATGATACAAATATCCCAGCAAGAGGCCCAGCAATCACTTCCCTAGCTTCCCACAGAGTTCTAAGGTACACCTGATCAGGTCCTAGGGATTTATCCATTTTTCTGTGTTTCAAGACAACCAGCACTTCCTCCTCCATAATATGGACATGTTTCAAATATCACCATCCTTTTTCCCCACATTCTATATTTTCCATATCCTTCTCCACAGTAAACACTGATGCAAAATACTTGTTTATTACCTCCCCAATAGTTTGATTAAGGATAGTCAGCATGGCTTTGTGAGGGGCAGGTCATGCATTACAAACCTTATTGAGTTCTTTGAGGAGGTGTCAAGACAAGTTGACGAAGGTCGAACAGTGGATGAGGTGCATATGGATTTCAGTAAGGCATTTGATAAATTCCGCATGGTAGATTCATTCAGAAAGTTAGGAGGTATGGGATGCAGGGAAATTTGGCTGTCTGGATACAGAATTGGCTGGAGTTGGCTGAAAGAAGACAGCGAGTGATACTGGATGGAAAGTATTCCACCTGGAGGTCAGTGACCAATGGTGTTCAGGGATCTGTTGTTGGGCCTCTGCTCTTTGTAGTTTTTGTAAATGACTTGGATGAAGAAGTTGAAGGGGGCTTAGTAAGTTTGCTGATGACACGAAGATTGGTGGTGTTGTAGATAGTGTCGAGGGCTGTTGTAGGTTGCAACAAGACATTGAACAGGATGCAGAGCTGGACTGAGAAGTGGCAGATGGAGTTCAACCTGGATAAATGCAAAGTGATTCATTTTGGGAGGTGGAGTTTGAATGCTGAATCATCAGGAAGACCATCACCAACTTCCTCCCTCTTTGAATGCTGAATACAAGATTAAAGACAGGATTCTTGGCAGTGCGAAGGAACAGTGGGATCTTGTGGTCCATGTACATAAAACTCTCAAAGTCGCCACCCAAGTTGATAGGGATGTTAAGAAAGCGTACGGTGTGTTGGCTTTCATTAACAGGGGAATTGAGTTTAAGAGCCAAAAGGTTTTGCTGAGCTCTATAAAACCCTGATTAAACCACATTTGGAATATTGTGTTCCGTTCTTGTCGCCTCATTATCTGAAGGATGTAGATGCTTTAGAGAGGGTGCAGAGGAGATTTACCAGGATGCTGCCTGGACTAGAGGGCATGTCTTATGAAGAGAGGTTGAGTGAGCTCGGGCTTTTCACACTGGAGGGAAGGAGAGAGGGGACTTGATAGAGATGTACATGGTACTGAGAGGCATAGACAGAGTAAATAGCCAGAGATTTTCCCCCAGGGCAGAAATGGCTGTCACGAGAAGACATAAGTTTAAGGTGCTTGGAGGAAGGTATAGGGGCGATGTCAGAGGTAGGTTCTTTACGCAGAGAGTGGTGGGTGTGTGGAATGTACTGCCAGCGGTGGTAGTAGAGTCAGAGACATTGGGACATTTAAGTGACTACTGGACAAGCTCATGGATGGCAGTAAATTGAGGGATGTGGAGGTTAGATTGATCTTAGATTAAAATAAATGTTCGGCACAATATCGTGGGCTAAAGGGCCTGTACTGTGCTGTGCTATGTTTTGTTCTATGTTCTAGGTTAGAGTTCCCTTTTGTCTTAATGAGTTCAATCATGCACAAATTCATCTTTAAATCAGTACAGTCCCTTTTCCCTATATCTTAATTACGCAATCCCCAGGGGGTTCTCTAATCCTGTTAACCACACACTGACTTTTGCAGGTCAGCTGTCCACCTTGGGATTCTGTCACTGACCTTAATATCAATCTCATTGAAAGAGCCCAGGCCACTTGTTCAATGTGCAAGCCTGATGCTGAAATAAGACATATCAAAGTCATTCTTTGCGATATTGTCCTTCCTGATTTTATCATTTCTCTCTGTATATCACACAAACAGCACTCAGACAGCCACTCTTCAGTTTGAAAAAAGCCCTAGAAGGTTAAGATATGTCAAAAGTTTATATATAGGTGAAGCTCTCCGGTTCATCCTGCTGCCGTTCGTCAGCATCATAAAGGATGTTTACAAGTAACAGGATGCTGCTATCAAGTCAAAAAGACATTCTGCCTAGCACACAACTTGGTAAGTTGGTATATGAGTTTCAGTGTCAGTGTGATGCCAGGTACGTTTCAAACACAGCAAGTCTGTATCTAACAGCATGTTTTAGCTATTTGCAAAAAGCAAAGTACTGACTGTACCCGACCAGCCTGTGTTGCCATGAGACAGAGTAGAGGAAAGAGATTGGTGTGAATACAACCACCATGCCATCGGTGTCAGCGAAATGAAGGAGCTGATCATTGACTTCAGGAAGCAGAGTGGAAAGCATGCCCTGTCTCCAGTGCTGCCGAGGTGGAGATGTTTAAGAGCACCAAATCCTGGGAGTGATGGATCACCAACAATCCATCTTGGTCCACCCGCATCGACGCAACAGCCAAGATAGCACAACAACACCTCTACTTTCTCAGGAGGCTAATGAAATTCAGCATGCTCCCAATGGCTCTTACCAATTTTTATAGGTGCATCTAAGAAAGTGTCCTATCTGCTCGTTCCATGACCGCAAGAAACTACAGGGAGTCATGAACACAGCCCAGTCCATCAGACAAACCAGCCTTCCATCCATTGAACTCATCAATACTTTCTGCTGCCTTGAGAAAGCAAGTAACATAATCAAAGACACCCTTCCACCCCAGTTATACTCTCTTCCACCCTCTTCGATCTGGCATTGCATATATAAAAGTTTGAATACACATGTAAACAGATTTAAGAGCAGCTTCTTTCCTTCAGGCTTGTCTGGCTGCCTGAAGGAAATCTGACAGGCCTGTCAAAGGTTAATGTCAATCTGTCTCCCTCTGCACGTCTCTGTGTCTGTAACACTGCATGCTGCACTCTGTCCTGTTATACTGATGCACTTTGTCTGGTACATCTGCCTGTAGAGCATGCAAAACAACACTTCTCACTGTATCTCAGTACATGTGACAACATTTTATCAACTCAACAATAATTGTGAATCCACAGTTGGACACTTGTTGCATAAGCCTGAGTGTGTAGAGAGTTATGTTGATAAACAATTTCGGATTTTCAATTGGGCTCACTGTGTGTGCACTTGCATGTATTGGAAGCTGTGCCTCTTAAGACACAGGCTGAAAGAACATGCACATGCTCTGTAACTGTTACAACTCAACCAAATAAGTGATAGGCACTCTCTGGCTCATGACCTTAACCCATCCAAGTCAACTTGCCTGATTTAAAATTTAAACAGAGCTTGGCAGTTAACTGTCACATTCTTCATGGCTCAACCTCCACCATTCAGAGTATACTTGCAAACTTGTGCCCGACAATATTGTATAAGTTTTGTTTTCTCCTTATGTTCGTATTTTGTGTGAGTTGTCATGAATGAATGAAAGTGAAATATCTCAAAGTGTGTCTTTTCTTCAGCAATACCCAATTCAGTATTACCAAACAATCACTCATAGCTCACTATGAATTATTGCTGCACGATCAATTAAAAACTCTGTGAAATATTAATACACCATGAATTAATAGCTCACTGTGAATTGTTACAACACCATCAATTAGGGTCATAGAGTCATAGAGATGTTCAGCACAAAAAGAGACCCTTCAGTCTAACTCATCCATGCCAACCAGTTTCATTTAGTTCCATCAATCCTGTTCCATTTGCCAGTATTTGGCCCATATCCCTCCAAACCCTTCCTATTCATATATCCATCCAGATGCCTTTTAAAAGTTGTAATTGTACCAGCCTCTGGCAGCTCATTCCATGCACGCACTACCCTCTGCATGAAAACGTTGCCACTTTTAAATCATTCCCCTCTCACCTTAGCCTTAGTCCTCAACATTTAGATTAGATTCCCTACAGTGCGGAAACAGGCCCTTCAGCCCAACAAGTCCACGCCAACTCTCTGAAGAGTAACCCACCCAGACCCATTCCCCCTGACTAATGCACCTAACACGATTTAGCTTGGTCAATTCACCTGACCTGCACATCTTTGGACTGTGGGAGGAAACCGGAGCACCCGAAGGAAACCCATGCAGACACGGGGAGAATGTGCAAACTGCACATAGACAGTCACCCAAGGCTGGGATCGAACCTGGGACTCTGGTGCTGTGAGGCAGCAGTGCTAATCACGGAGCCTATACATCTCATTCATTTCATTTACTCCCTCTTTCCACTTTTAACTTTTCTTATTTTCTGTACAGTTTCAGTAAGTCTGCACTTTTAAAATGACAATCAAATATGACAGTATTTTACTTACATCTTTTAATAACTGTGTGAGATATTTTAAAAACCATCAATTGAATTATTACTAACCATCAGTTAATAACTCAGTGTAAATTATTACCACACTGAGTACTACTATGCCTTCAATTAATATCTTACTGTGAAGTTTTACTACACTGTGAATTAACATTTCACTAAATTAATAATTATGAATTGAATTAATAATAGGATGATTTACTCGCATGCCTTAATTCATAATATTGTGAAAATTAATGGCAAACTGAATGAATAATGTATTAGTAACACACTAAAGTAATAACACCATTGTGTTTTAATGATGCATTGTGAATTAATAGCACGCAGTCAGTTGATAGGCTGTGAATTAATACCTCAAAGGGCCCACCCAGGGCTTTGAGAAGGGCACACAGGAGAATGAAATTAGATCAGACACAAAAATTCAGGGACCTGACGGTTTGATTTTGAATTCTTCAGAGCCTCTCAGTCAGCTCACCATTCCCAATCTTCATGGTCAGGGAATCTGTTTTGTATTCATTAGTATTTCATGAATCCTCATCTCACTGGAAATGTATTCATGGGACAATCTTGTTCAGTGAAAATGGGAACTCTGTGTTCCCAAATCTGACTGTATATGAGGTGCGTACCTGGCAGAGTAGACTGCACCCTCCAGGAAAACAGACGTCTTCAGTTAGTTGGAGACTTCAGACCCAAGGGATTTCTTCACCCAAACAATGTCAGTGTTAGGGGTGAAGCTTCCCCGTGTCCATCAGCTCACGAGGCGTCTCAATCTGACCCTGTCTGGCTTGTTGTTCCCAAATGTTTACATTGTTGGGGGAGGGGAATGGTGGTGAAGCCTCCTATGTCAATCAGGTCATGAGGTGTTTAAGTCTGACCCAGTCTAGCTTGTTGTTATCAAGTGATTACAATGTCAGAGATGAAGCCTCCCTGTTTTGATCAGCTCTTGAGGAATCTCAATCGGAGGCAGCCTGGCTTCTTGTTGTCACATGTTCACTGTGTAAGGGGTGAAGCCTAACCAGGGCAACCAGTTCCTCCAAGTGAGGCAGCCAGACTGACTGACACAGCAAACCTGGGGCTGAACTCCAAAGGGATCTGCACTAGACAGGGAATGTTTTGTGCTTGAACCCTGGTCCCAGATAAGCCTTGAGTGAGAAGCTCTCAAGACGTTGTCCCCATTGCAATGAAAGCTCAGGGAGGTGATCCGTTTCCCAAGTGGCACCTTGTCAAAGGCCTTGGTGAAATTCACATAGACTCCATCTCCGTTGAAGAATGAACCCTGGCAGAGAGGGGCATTGCCATTGTGGGAGCTGCATTGAGGTGACAGACGGCGTTTGGACATGAGGATCTGATGGAGATGTCTTGCCCCTGAGTTCCTGCGTGACATGTGCCTCTGCAGCAATGACATTGCAATGTGAGCTACTCCTCATCAGGGCATGAAACAAGGAGTAAAGAATAGTCCGTACCCTGGCAGAGGGCAGCAGATCATTCATACCTATGGAGCCCAGGTTTTGTGGTGCCGCTGCCCCACTGTCACTGAGCTCCTCAGCCATCTTTGTCCTGGCTGCCTTTGCCAGTCACGGTTGTCTCTTGTTGTCATCCATGGGGTGAAGCACTTCCCTTCTCTCCTGGACAGCCCTCAGGATAAAGGTGTGATGCTGCTTTTATGGTCTGCTCTCCGCCATCTTCAGGGATTGTCCAGGCGAGTGGGGGGGGGGGGGTGGTGCTGGTGGGGCACGGGGTGATGAGGGTGTGCTGCTCCTGACAGCATAGAGTGACATGCTGACCATGTCCCTTTTCACAATGATACCCAGACACTGGAGCTCAGAGGTCCAGACAGAGAGGGGAGGGGGTAAAATATACCCCTTGGGAATATTGTCAGCTCATAAATATTCAATGAACCAGAAAGGAGGTTACTATGGCTAAAGAGTGACAAGCTCAGGTTGAACAGGCTGGGGCTGTTTTCCCTGGAGAATCAGAGGCTGAGGGGTGACCTTATACAGGTTTACAAAATCATCAAAGGCATGGACAGGATAAATAGACAAAGTCTCTTCCCTGGGGTGGGGGAGTCCAGAACTAAAGGGCATAGGTTTAGGGTGAGAGGGGAAAGATATCAAAGAGACCTAAGGTGCAACTTTTTCACGCAGAGGGTGGTGTGTGTGTATGGAATGAGCTGCCAGAGGAAGTGGTGGAGGCTGGTACAATTGCAACATTTAAGAGGCATTTGGACGGGTATATGAATAGGAAGGGTTTGGAGGGATAGGGGTCGGGTGCTGGCAGGTGGGACTAGATTGGGTTGGGGTATCTGGTCGGCATGGATGGGTTGGACTGAAGGGTCTGTTTCCGTGCTGTACATCTCTGTGACTCTATGACTCTTGAGCGTGTGACCCTCCTGCAATCACATTGGTAACTATACTTAGTCTCTAAACAGAAAATTTCCGACGCTGAATTAACAATGCACTGAGAATTAGCAATGTAAATGTGAACTGGTAGTGCCCTGAATTAACAATACATTGTGAATAAGTAATATACTGTGAGTTAATAATATGTTGATTAATAATGCACTAAATTATTAATAAATTTTTATTCAAGTATATTAGGAGGAAGAGAATAACCAGAGAAAACGTAGGGCTAATTAAGGGCCAAGGGAGCAGTCTGTGCATTAAGCCAAGGATATGAATAGAGTGTTCAATGACCACTTCACATCTGTCGTTATTCAGGAGGAGGAGGATACAAGTCCAAACTTCAAGAAGATTAACTGTGAATTTTCAGGCAGCTTAATATAAGAAGTGAGGAGGTACTGAGATTTTTGATGGATGGACAAATCCCTAGGTCTGGACAAGTTTTATCCCAGGTTGCTGTTGGGGTCAAGGGAGGAAATTATAGGGGCCCTGACTTAAATGTTTAAATTAACTCAGGCCAGAGGGGGAGAACAGCTAATGTGGTTCCACTTGACAAAAAGGTAGAGAAAGACCAGAGAACTATAGGCCGGTAGATCTAACGTCAATAATAAGGAAACTATTGGAACAATTAATGAAGGAAAAATTGAATCGCCATTTAGACAAGCAATGTTTTTAATCAGGGATAGTCAGAATGGCTTTGACAAAGAAAGGTCATGCCAAACAATCTGGTGGAATGTTTCAAGGAGGTGACAAAATGTTTGGATGAGGGTTGGGCAGTTGATGTAAGAGAAAGTAAGGGCTATAGATGCTGGAGATCAGAATCGAGAGTGTGGTGCTGGGAAAGCACAGCAGGCCAGGCAGCCTCCAAGGAGCCGGAGAATCAATGGTTCGGGCATAAACCCTTCTGAAGGGTATATGCCCAAAACGTCAATTCTCCTGTTCCTCGGATGCTGCCTGACCTGCTGTGCTTTGCCAGCACTACACTCTTGACTGGGCAGTTGATGTAGTTGAAATGGATTTCAGCAAGACCTTGACAAGGTCTCACTGGGAAATTGATAAAGAAGGCAAAAATGCTTGGCATCCAGAGTAACTTGGCACAGTGTGTGATGAACCTGTTCCTTTAACAAGGTTATGCAGTCCTTGGCGTTTACTTCAGAAAGTCGTAAATGGCACAGACTCTGAAAGGTCTGGGGTTGAAGGGCTTTAGGGCCAATTTGATAATAGCTAACAGATACTGCCTCCAGAGAAGGCTTTCAAGTTTTAAAAAATACTTGTCCAATAAAAGGGGAGTAGCCAGTTCTCCCAGCTCAGCTTTTACTCTGATTTGGTTTAGATTTTACCAGTAATGTGAAAAAACTGTTGGAATGAAAGAAGCCAGTAGTCTCCCTGTGACTTCTCTTCCGTAAGACCCAGTGTTTGATTTTACTTTTTTGTGCCAAGGGGTATTATGTGGATTATTGCAAACATTTGTAATAGCCTCATCAAGTTGGGATGATCCGTTGGGTTTTTGACAAGGTTAAGTTATTAAGTTCTGTTTCCTGTTGCCTGTGTTTCATTCAGTAACATTGTAAATAAATTCTGTTTTGTTTAAAACTAAGTGGTTTGACCAGCTGATTCCCTCCTGGAATATCCATGTCACAACTGTTTTAAACAATGAGCAAAGTTAGGGTCTGGGCTACTTTCTTGAAGTGTTTTGAGGAGTCTGGCCTGGTCCATAACAAGTGGGATCCAAGATTAACTTAGTGACAGGAGACAGAGGGTGGTGGTAGAAGGCTGTTTGTGTGACTGGAGGCCGATGTGCAGTGGCATAACACAGGGGTCAGTGCTATTGATTATGATATTCGTAAGTGATGTAGATGAGAATGTGTGTGGGGGGGGGGGGGCGGGTGCGATAAGTAATTTACAGACAACACAAAATTTGGCAGGAGGTTGACAGTGAGAAGGAAGGTGTTAGGTTACAGCAAGGTATAAATAATTGGTCAGACGGGCAGATGGAATTTAACCCTGAAAAGAGTGTGCTGATGCACTTTGAAAGTAGGAACAAGTACTCAATGAATACAGGACATTTGAAAACTCAGAGGAACTGAAGAATCTTGAGGTGCTCATCCCCAAACCCCTGAAGGTGGCAGAGCAGGTTAATAGGGCAGTTAAGACAGCATACAGGATGCTTGCTTTTATCAGTTGAAGTATAGAACTTTGGTTAGCCTGGAGTACTGCATGCAGTTCTGATCACTGCACTATAGGAAGGATGTGATTGCAGTGGAGGGAGTTGCAGACAAGATTCACCAGAATGTTGCCTTGGATGGAACTTTTCTGCAATGGTGGCTGGATAAGTTTGGGATGTTTTCTTTATAGCAGAGGAGGTTGAGAGGGCACCTGACAGAGGTGTATAATATTATGAGGGGCATGAACAGGATAGATGGGAAGCAGCCCTTCCCCTCAGTTGAAGGATCAATAACAGGGGGACATCAGTTTCAAGAGAAAGGCAGGAGGTTTAGAGGGGACTTGAGGAAATCTTTTTTACCCAGTGGCTGGTGGGGTGCTGCATTGCCTGGGAAGGGTAGTTGAGGCGGGAAACCTCACAAACCTTTAAAAATTCTTGAGGTGCCAAAAAATTCACGACTATGGGTCTCGTGTGCAAGAAAGTGGGACTGGTGTATGTAGTATATTTTTGGTGGTGTAGGCATGATAGGCCAAAGGGCAGGATTCAATAATTTAATATGAATTAATAATACATGAAATTAATGATACACTATGAATTAATAACGCATTGTGAATTTTTCATATTACACTCTGAATTATTTAGACATTAAATTATTAATATACTGTGAATTAGAAATTCACTGTGATTTAATACTACATTGAATTATTAACACAGTGAATTAATAATCACTGTAAATTAATAACATATCCAATTATAATCACGCTGAATTATTGACAGAATGTGAGTAATTCACATGCAAGGAATTAATAATGCACTGTGAATGATGAAATAAACCAGCTGCCAAACTTCAGTGGAAATAATTCTGCAACCGATTGCTGTCATGGAGGTATTTGATTGGAATGGTGTAGAGTGAGCTTTACTCTGTATCTAACCCTGTGCTGCCCCTGTCCTGGGAGTGTTTGATGGGGACAGTGTAGAGTGAGCTTTACTCTGTATCTAACCCTGTGCTGCCCCTGTCCTGGGAGTGTTTGTTGGGGACAGTGTAGAGTGAGCTTTACCCTGTATCTAACCCTGTGCTGCCCCTGTCCTGGGAGTGTTTGATGGGGACAGTGTAGAGTGAGCTTTACTCTGTATCTAACCCTGTGCTGTCCCTGTCCTGGGAGTGTTTGTTGGGGACAGTGTAGAGTGAGCTTTACCCTGTATCTAACCCTGTGCTGCCCCTGTCCTGGGAGTGTTTGATGGGGACAGTGTAGAGTGAGCTTTACCCTGTATCTAACCCTGTGTTGCCCCTGTCCTGGGAGTGTTTGATGGGGACAGTGTAGAGTGAGCTTTACTCTGTATCTAACCCTGTGCTGCCCCTGTCCTGGGAGTGTTTGTTGGGGACAGTGTAGAGTGAGCTTTACTCTGTATCTAACCCTGTGCTGCCCCTGTCCTGGGAGCGTTTGTTGGGGACAGTGTAGAGTGAGCTTTACTCTGTATCTAACCCTGTGCTGCCCCTGTCCTGGGAGTGTTTGTTGGGGACAGTGTAGAGTGAGCTTTACCCTGTATCTAACCCTGTGCTGCCCCTGTCCTGGGAGTGTTTGATGGGGACAGTGTAGAGTGAGCTTTACTCTGTATCTAACCCTGTGCTGCCCCTGTCCTGGGAGTGTTTGTTGGGGACAGTGTAGAGTGAGCTTTACCCTGTATCTAACCCTGTGCTGCCCCTGTCCTGGGAGTGTTTGTTGGGGACAGTGTAGAGTGAGCTTTACCCTGTATATAACCCTGTGCTGCCCCTGTCCTGGGAGTGTTTGATGGGGACAGTGTAGAGTGAGCTTTACTCTGTATCTAACCCTGTGCTGCCCCTGTCCTGGGAGTGTTTGATGGTGGACACTGCAGAGGGAATTTCACTCTATGAACTGTATGAGATACTTATGGGCCTTGAAAGATGAGGTGCTCAGAAGGTGATGTTGAGTCATCCAAAGCTGTCTGAGTGCTGCTGTTTCTCCTCATCTCAGTACGAAATGATCCTGAGGCTGTGCTCTCCAGAATCTTCCTTTTCAAGATTGACCAGGGCCATCACCTTCTGAGCACCTCATCTCTCAAGGCCCATAAGTATCTCATACAGCTCATTCAGGTCACATATCAGTGCGTTGAACTCGGAAGGGTATTGACTCTGTTTGCTCACTGCAACCAGGTTTTCCAGACTTAATGGGACTGAGAGTGATGTTGGAAAAGCACAGCAGGTCAGGCAGCATCCAAGGAGCAGGAAAATTGGCGTTTCAGGCAAAAGCCCTTCATCAGGAAGGGCATCTGTAGTACCCACTCCTGCCTGAATGGGACTGACCCTTGTCTTGAGAACTGTTTCCCTCTTAGCTCAATCTTCTAATAACAAAAACTCTGCCGGCTGGGGGTATGGTCATCTGAGAAACAGAGCACTGCTAAGCTCCCGTCCCTGAGCTCATGGGACCATGCCTCCTGGCCCATGGTTGAACTGTTCCATATATATTTTTCGTAAGAATTGATCATAGCCTCTGGTTGTGTGACAACCCCCCTCATCGCTGGTAACAGTTTAGTGAACAACTATACCACCTCAAACACAAGCCTATCTCATATCTACACTAAAACCACGGAGACTAAAACCATGGAGCTTCACCCTGTATGAATGTAGCAAGATTGTCTTCCTGTGCACCAATTCCCTTCTAATAAAGGCCAACGTGTCACTGTCTCCCAAATTACTTGCTGTACCTGCTCGCTAATGCCTGAGTTGCTTACATTGAGCATACCCATTCTAACAAGGAAAGACTTCACTGTTGAAATGGTGCTGGTGTCATGATCATCAGATTAGCAATCGAGAGGCCCAGATTAATGCTGGGGGTTCATGGGTTCAAATCCCGCCATGATAGTTTCTTGGTGGGGAATTTAATTCAAATCATGAAATCTGGAATTGAAAACTCTGTGCTGGTGACCAAGGAACTATCATGGCTTGTTACAAATGTCCAAGAGGGAAGGAAATCGTCCATCCTTACCTGGTCTGATCTACTTGTGACTCTGGATCCATAACAATGTGGTTGACTCTTGACTGCTCCCTTCAGTGTTTCCACAAGTCACTCAGTTCAAGGGTAATTAGCGACGGAGGTTATAGGCTGGCCTCACCAGTGACACCAGATGAAATAACAAAGATTGAAGTAATGGGGAGTTTGTGTGGTCCTAGCACATTAAAGATGGCCACCAAGAGTCAGGTGTGCATGCACCACCCATGTTTTACCAGAATGCCCCTTTTGCATGTGTGGGTGGCTGATTGAAGTTTGGCTGATGTGGCAATGCTTTCATTATCACTCACGGTACAAGAAACTGCAGGTGGATTTTATGTCTGGGCTAACACATTGCAACAGAGCAACACGCTCCCAATAGAACATCATGTTTTAAGTGGCCTAGGGTAAGGTGGAGTCTAAGACCCTAATACCCTCAAGTCACAAGCCATGATGCATTGACAATAACATGAGTGAATCTCAAAAAGATAAACTGGTACACTGAGCAGGACACATAATATGATGCCAGCTACAGAGGGGCGTAATGACTTCAGTACACATCACCCGAGATATTCTGAAGTGTGTGTTTGTAATAATGTTATTTCAGAAACTCTATTCAACCAAAACAGTTCCCCACTTGGAGGCACAGCTGCGACTTCTGAACAGAGCACTCATTCAACTGTGTGCTCATCCCTCTCAGTGAAATGCTTACAGGAGTGCTGCACTGTCAGACATACCCTCGTTCAGATCAAATGTTAAATACAGGTTTCGCCTGCTTGGATTTATGTAATAATTCTCTTGCGTTATTCATAAGAACAGCAAAGGAAGGCTAATATTAACCAACATCACAAAAACAGAGTACCTTGTCATCAAGGAGGAGAAAGTGAGGACTGCAGATGCTGGAGATCAGAGCTGAAAATGTGTCGCTGGAAACATTCAGCAGGTCAGGCAGCATCCAAGGAGCAGGAGAATCGACGTTTTGGGCATAAGCCCTTCTTCAGGAATTTCATCAACCCTGCTGCTTGTGGGGGCTTGTTGTGCACATGCTGACTACCATGTTTCCTATGCTACACACCAAAAAAAACTCTATTGGCTGTCGCAATGAGCATGGTGGTGTGAAAAGCACAATATAAATGCAAGTCTTCCCCTTTCATTCACAGGATCCCCTTGGTCAGTCACATTTTTCCTGGTCACAGTCTGTGTGCATTATGATGCCTTTAATATAAAAAGTTTACTTTATCAAATGGTCAATCAAAGCTGACATTATGGAAATGCAACACTCAATGAGTTTCTTCCAGTCTTGTGTATTACTTCATTCACTACTCTCTGTATTTCCAATCATGGCCAATATATGATTGATTCCATTTCAAATGCACATTCCAAAGGGTACTGCAGTTCACAGCCTCTTCGTGCACTGTTGCTAAAAGGCCTGACACAGCAACCTATGCCCCTTTCAACCTGGCTGTCCCAGTCCCACCTTCAGTATGCCCCTCATCCTGTATTCCTGGACCTTGGAGTGTCTCTTGAGTACAACCCACTGACCTCCTGTCATTTCACCAAGCAAGAAATTTGTTGAGTTTTACTGAAGAACAGTCTCTGTGGATGTCAGACTCATCTGAATCTGGAATGGTTTTAGCTTTATATTTCTATTCAGACTCAGTGTTGAAGTTGATCACATTGTAACTGCTAATCAGAAAATACTCACAGACCAGGCAGCTGTTAATGCGATCTAGTTTCTGATAGTTACTGCTATATTTGAGATGGACTGGCATTTTCAGTTCCAGGAGCACGTTGCTGTACAGATCAATCTGATAATTCGAAGAATAATTTGCAAAGCAAATTGGCTCAAGCTTCATAAATAAAGACATTGAGTACACAGAAGCAGAAAAAATAGGAGCAGGAGTAGCCTATTTGGCTTTTCAAGTCAGCTCCACATTCAATATCATCCTGACAATGCAATCCCTGTTCCTATGTCTCTTCATGCTTTTTGAATCCTTTAGCCTTAAGAACAATATACAACTTCTCAATAAAAGCAACCAGTAGAGTCAAAGTCAGCAGAGAAACAGGCCCTCCAGCCCACTATCTCTATGCTGACAAATAAACTACACTAATCCCATTTACCTGAACTTGGCACATCGCCAACTGTGCCCTGGCATTTTAGATCACATAGATTCCCTACAGTGTGGAAACAGGCCCTTCGGCCCAACAAGTCCGGACCGACCCTCCGAAGAGCAACCCATTCAGACCCATTGCCCCCACCCATAATCTACATATCCCTGAACACTATGGGCAATTTAGCATGGTCAATTCACCCTAACCTGCACATCTTTGGACCGTGGGAGGAAACCGGAGCATCCGAAGGAACCCCACGCAGACACGGGGAGAATGTGCAAACTCCACACAGACAGTCACCCGAGACTAGAATTGAACCCGGGTCCCCGGTGCTGTGAGGCAGCAGTGCTAACCACTGAGCTACAGAGCCACCCCAAAATGTAACCCAGTGAATGATTTCTGCGGACAATATTTTGAAGTGAAATTTTAAGTGCTCATCCAGATGGTTCTTAAATATTGTGAGAGCATCTGCCTCTCTCACCTTCTCAGACAGTGCGTCCCATCCTTCTACCACCTTCTGGCTGAAAACATTCTTTCTCAGATCTCCTCTAAATCACATATCCCTCACCTTAAACTTATGCACTCTGGTCTTAAGACACGTCTGCCCTGAGGAAATTATTCACATGATCAACTCTGTCTCTGTCCTTCATATGTACCTCAGCCTCCTCTGTTCCAGGGAAAATAAACCCAGCCAATCCAGTCTTTCCTCATAACTGAGACGTTCCATTCCAGGCTACATCTAATGAATCTCCTCTGCACCCTCTCTCGTGCTTCCAATAGTGTGGTGACCAGAACTGCACACAGTATTCCATCTGTGCTCAAACCAGTGATTTATAATGTTACAACAAGACCTCATGGCTCCAATATTCTACACTTGAGCTAATGAAAGCAAGCATCCCGTATCCATGCTATCACTGATCAATTCCTGCCTTTCCAAATGTTGATTAATACTCAGAGGCTTTTTTTTCCAATAATTTTCCTACTACTGGCATCAGATTAACTGTTCTGTAACTATACATCTCTGGGACTCTATGACTCTATCTGGCCTATTCCTTCTCACCTTGTGGAACAAAGGAACCACTTTAGCTCATCTGCAACTGGCATTTCATCTGTGGCCAGCAAAGTGTTCAATATTTCTGCCAGGGCCCCAGCAATCTCCTCCCTTGCCTCCCATCACAGCCTGGGATACATTTCATCAGGTCTTGGGGATTTGTGCATCTTTATGCTCATTAGAACCAGGGCTAACCGGATCTTATTGACTATGAGATCCCTGATTGGGATGGTTAACCTGGGCCAATCAGGGAGCCGTGGCTAACAGATATAAACAGGAGCTGGGTAGTCAGAGTCCAGGCACTATGCACGTTTAAATAAAGGGCGACTTGGTGACAGGATATCGGCCACCAAAACATCTCGCATCTCCGCCTTATTAATCCTAACATGTTCTGGAACCTCACTGTCCCAGCTGAAACCTCAAGCTTCAATGTCTTTCTTCTCTGTGAATACAGATGAGAAATATACACTTTAGACCTCACACATATCTACAGGCTCCATGCACAGCTTGTTCCTTTGGTCTCTAATAGGCCGCACTATTTTCTGGTTATCCCTTTACTCTTAATCTATTTATAAAAAACTTTGGGGGCTTCCTTGATCTCATCTGTTGTATATATTTCATTGTTCCTCTTTGCACTCTTAATTTCTTTTGTAAGCACCGCACCCCCCATTTACTCCTGCAAGGCCTCCCCTGTTTTTAATGCACTGTACCTGACATATGCTTCCTTCTTTACTGTTATCAAACTCGTAATGTCCTTTAACATCCAGGGTTCTCTGGACTTGCTCTTCTTACCCTTCACTCTTGGAGGAACACACTGACCCTGAACTCACTTTTAAAGTACTTTTTAAATGTAGACTTACTGCAAGTAGATACTGCAATGGTCTGGCCTCAACCAGTGAGTGGCACAGTGGTTTGCACTGCTGCCTCACAGCGCCAGAGACCCGGGTTCAATTCCCACCTCAGGCGACTGACTGTGTGGAGTTTGCACATTCTCCCCGTGTCTGCGTGGGTTTCCTCCGGGTGCTCCGGTTTCCTCCCACAGTCCAAAGATGTGCAGGTCAGGTGAATTGGTCATGCTAAATTGACCATAGTGTTAGGTAAGGGGTAAATGTCTCAGAATGAGTCTGCGTGGGTTGCACTTCAGCGGGTCGGTGTGGACTTGTTGGGTCGAAGGGCCTATTTCCACACTGTACGTAATCTAATCTAATCAACTACTTTCGGCAGCTGAAAATGTCATACAATCGCCACTTTCTGGGGGAAGGAATGTCTCCTCATAACAGCTTCCCCCCTATGCTGAATCCAACACCCTTAATTCTGGACGGCCCAGTCATTGCAAACATTATGTCAACATTGACTCCGGTCACCATGACGTATCAAGGAATCAGGTCATAGATGATAAACATGGGCTGCAATAGTACTGAAGACTTGTGCTCCAGAATTAGCCACTGCTTTATTTATTCCACTATAGTTACAGCACTATAACACATCTACACAACAGTGTGCAAAATTGCTCTAGTGTCAGGGCAGGAGCAGTCAGACTATCCCCTCTGTGTGTGAGCTGTACCAGTATACCAGCAGTCAGACTGTCCCCTCTGTGTGTGAGCTGTGCCAGTATATGAGCAGTCAGACTGCCCCCTCTGTGTGTGAGCTGTGCCAGTATATGAGCAGTCAGACTGTCCTCTCTGTGTGTGAGCTGTGCCAGTATATGAGCAGTCAGACTGTCCCCTCTGTGTGTGAACTGTACCAGTATACCAGCAGTCAGACTGTCCCCTCTGTGTGTGAGCTGTGCCAGTATATGAGCAGTCAGACTGTCCTCTCTGTGTGTGAGCTGTGTCAGTATACCAGCAGTCAGACTATCCCCTGTGTGTGTGAGCTCTGCCAGTATATGAACAGTCAGACTATCCCCTCTGTGTGTGAGCTCTGCCAGTATATGAACAGTCAGGCTGTCCCCTCTGTGTGTGAGCTGTGCCAGTATATGAACAGTCAGACTGTCCCCTCTGTGTGTGAGCTGTGCCAATATATGAACAGTCAGATTATCCCCTCTGTGTGTGAGCTGTGCCAGTATATGAACAGACAGACTATCCCCTCTGTGTGTGAGCTGTGCCAGTATATGTGCAGTCAGACTGTCCACTCTCTCTGTGAGCTGTGCCAGTATATGTGCAGTCAGACTGTCCTCTCTGTGTGTGAGCTGTGCCAGTAAATGAGCAGTCAGACTGTCCCCTCTGTGTGTGAGCTGTGCCAATATATGAGCAGTCAGACTATCCCCTCTGTGTGTGAGCTGTGACAGTATATGAACAGTCAGACTGTCCCCTGTGTGTGTGAGCTGTGCCAGTATATGAGCAGTCAGACTGTCCCCTCTGTGTGTGAGCTGTGCCAGTATATGAACAGTCAGACTATCCCCTCTGTGTGTGAGCTGTGCCAGTATATGAGCAGTCAGACTGTCCCCACTGTGTGTGAGCTGTGCCAGTATATGAGCAGTCAGACTGCCCCCTCTGTGTGTGAGCTGTGCCAGTATACTAGCAGTCAGACTGTCCCCTCTGTGTGTGAGCTGTGCCAGTATATGAGCAGTCAGACTGTCCCCACTGTGTGTGAGCTGTGCCAATATACCAGCAGTCAGATTGTTCCCTCTGTGTGTGAGCTGTGCCAGTATATGAGCAGTCAGACTGTCCCCACTGTGTGTGAGCTGTGCCTGTATACGAGCAGTCAGACTATCCCCTCTGTATGTGAGCTGTGCCAGTATATGAGCAGTCAGACTGTCCCCACTGTGTGTGAGCTGTGCCAGTATATGAGCAGTCAGACTGTCCCCTGTGTGTGTGAGCTGTGCCTGTATACTAGCAGTCAGACTGTCCCCTCTGTGTGTGAGCTGTGCCAGTATATGAGCAGTCAGACTGTCCCCACTGTGTGTGAGCTGTGCCAATATACCGGCAGTCAGATTGTTCCCTCTGTGTGTGAGCTGTGCCAGTAAATGAGCAGTCAGACTGTCCCCTCTGTGTGTGAGCTGTGCCAATATATGAGCAGTCAGACTATCCCCTCTGTGTGTGAGCTGTGACAGTATATGAACAGTCAGACTGTCCCCTGTGTGTGTGAGCTGTGCCAGTATATGAGCAGTCAGACTATCCGCTCTGTGTGTGAGCTGTGACAGTATATGAACAGTCAGACTGTCCCCTGTGTGTGTGAGCTGTGCCAGTATATGAGCAGTCAGACTGTCCCCTCTGTGTGTGAGCTGTGCCAGTATATGAATAGTCAGACTATCCCCTCTGTGTGTGAGCTGTGCCAGTATATGAGCAGTCAGACTGTCCCCACTGTGTGTGAGCTGTGCCAGTATATGAGCAGTCAGACTGTTCCCACTGTGTGTGAGCTGTGCCAGTATATGAGCAGTCAGACTGCCCCCTCTGTGTGTGAGCTGTGCCAGTATATGTGCAGTCAGACAGTCCCCTCTGTGTGTGAGCTGTGCCAGTATATGAGCAGTCAGACTGTCCCCACTGTGTGTGAGCTGTGCCAATATACCAGCAGTCAGATTGTTCTCTCTGTGTGTGAGCTGTGCCAGTATATGAGCAGTCAGACTGTCCCCACTGTGTGTGAGCTGTGCCTGTATATGAGCAGTCAGACTATCTCCTCTGTGTGTGAGCTGTGCCAGTATATGAGCAGTCAGACTGTTCCCACTGTGTGTGAGCTGTGCCAGTATATGTGCAGTCAGACTGTCCCCTCTGTGTGTGAGCTGTGCCAGTATATGAGCAGTCAGACTGTCCCCACTGTGTGTGAGCTGTGCCAATATACCAGCAGTCAGATTGTTCTCTCTGTGTGTGAGCTGTGCCAGTATATGAGCAGTCAGACTGTCCCCACTGTGTGTGAGCTGTGCCTGTATATGAGCAGTCAGACCATCTCCTCTGTGTGTGAGCTGTGCCAGTATATGAGCGGTCAGACTGTTCCCACTGTGTGTGAGCTGTGCCAGTATATGAGCAGTCAGACTGTCTCCTCTGTGTGTGAGCTGTGCCAGTATATGAGCAGTCAGACTGTCCCCTCTGTGTGTGAGCTGTGCCAGTATATGTGCAGTCAGACTATCCTCTCTGTATGTGAGCTGTGCCTGTATACGAGCAGTCAGACTATCCCCTCTGTATGTGAGCTGTGCCAGTATATGAGCAGTCAGACTGTCCCCACTGTGTGTGAGCTGTGCCAGTATATGAGCAGTCAGACTGTCCCCTGTGTGTGTGAGCTGTGCCTGTATACTAGCAGTCAGACTGTCCCCTCTGTGTGTGAGCTGTGCCAGTATATGAGCAGTCAGACTGTCCCCACTGTGTGTGAGCTGTGCCAATATACCAGCAGTCAGATTGTTCCCTCTGTGTGTGAGCTGTGCCAGTAAATGAGCAGTCAGACTGTCCCCTCTGTGTGTGAGCTGTGCCAATATATGAGCAGTCAGACTATCCCCTCTGTGTGTGAGCTGTGACAGTATATGAACAGTCAGACTGTCCCCTGTGTGTGTGAGCTGTGCCAGTATATGAGCAGTCAGACTATCCGCTCTGTGTGTGAGCTGTGACAGTATATGAACAGTCAGACTGTCCCCTGTGTGTGTGAGCTGTGCCAGTATATGAGCAGTCAGACTGTCCCCTCTGTGTGTGAGCTGTGCCAGTATATGAATAGTCAGACTATCCCCTCTGTGTGTGAGCTGTGCCAGTATATGAGCAGTCAGACTGTCCCCACTGTGTGTGAGCTGTGCCAGTATATGAGCAGTCAGACTGTTCCCACTGTGTGTGAGCTGTGCCAGTATATGAGCAGTCAGACTGCCCCCTCTGTGTGTGAGCTGTGCCAGTATATGTGCAGTCAGACAGTCCCCTCTGTGTGTGAGCTGTGCCAGTATATGAGCAGTCAGACTGTCCCCACTGTGTGTGAGCTGTGCCAATATACCAGCAGTCAGATTGTTCTCTCTGTGTGTGAGCTGTGCCAGTATATGAGCAGTCAGACTGTCCCCACTGTGTGTGAGCTGTGCCTGTATATGAGCAGTCAGACTATCTCCTCTGTGTGTGAGCTGTGCCAGTATATGAGCAGTCAGACTGTTCCCACTGTGTGTGAGCTGTGCCAGTATATGTGCAGTCAGACTGTCCCCTCTGTGTGTGAGCTGTGCCAGTATATGAGCAGTCAGACTGTCCCCACTGTGTGTGAGCTGTGCCAATATACCAGCAGTCAGATTGTTCTCTCTGTGTGTGAGCTGTGCCAGTATATGAGCAGTCAGACTGTCCCCACTGTGTGTGAGCTGTGCCTGTATATGAGCAGTCAGACTATCTCCTCTGTGTGTGAGCTGTGCCAGTATATGAGCAGTCAGACTGTTCCCACTGTGTGTGAGCTGTGCCAGTATATGAGCAGTCAGACTGTCTCCTCTGTGTGTGAGCTGTGCCAGTATATGAGCAGTCAGACTGTCCCCTCTGTGTGTGAGCTGTGCCAGTATATGTGCAGTCAGACTATCCTCTCTGTATGTGAGCTGTGCCTGTATACGTGCAGTCAGACTCTCCCCTGTCTGTGTGAGTTGTGCCTGTAAACGAGTAGTCAGACTGTTCCCTCTGTGTGTGAGCTATGCCAGTATACCAGCAGTCAGACTGTCCCCTCTGTGTAACCTATGCCATGACAGAAACAGTGAGGAGGGTGACTGAAATCACATAGACTACTGCTGATGTGATCTCCCTAAGATCCTATGTAATTGCAGAAAGGCATCCCTATTTCTGAACTCAAATCATCTTGCGTTTTAGCTCAGTTCATGAAATCTGGTTGGTATGGATGAGTTGGGCCTCAGGACCTGTTTCCGTGCTGTATGACTCTATGATTGTAATCTTGGAACAGCTCAACTCAGATAACTGTTTGTTGCACCTGTCTGGCTACTTTTATTCATGACTGGACTAGGATTCCCTGACCTTTTTGCACATCCACACTTCCCGAAAGATTACAATTTAAATAACTCTCATCTCTTGTATTTTTCACGCCAAAGAATATAACCTCACATTTAACCATGTTGTACTGCATCTGCCATGTGTTTATACCATCTCTCAACGTATCTAAATCACCTTGAAGCTCCTTGAAGACTGACTGCATAAGTCTTTGAAGGAGTGACCAGGCAGATAGATAAAGGCAGAGCAGTAGTCGTTGTCTACATGGACATTAGCAAGGCATTTGACAAAGTTCTGCTTGGCAGACTGATTAGTAAGGTTAGATCATATGGGATCAAGGGAGAGGCAGCCAGTTGGATAGGAGACGGAGGATGCTGTTAGATGGCTGTTGTTAAGACTGGAGGTCTGTGACCAGCAGTTTGCTGCAAAGATCAGTGCTGGATTCACTGTTGCTTGTGATTTATTTAAGTGTTTGCAGATGACACCGTAATTGCTGGCATACTGGTCAATGAAGAAAGTTATCTAAGAGTACAACGAGACCTTGATAAACTGGGCCACTTGACCACCAAGGAATAGCAGATGGAGGTTAATGCGGATAAATACATGGTGTTGCATTTTGGTTAGATAAATCAGGGCAGGACTTACTCAGTTAATGGTCAGGCCTTGAGTAGTGTTATCAAACATAGAGACCTAAGGAGTGCAGATATATAGTTCCCTGAAAATGATGTCACCATTAGACAGGATGATGACACTATGATGTCACTAACAGACAGGGCATTTGGCAGACTTGCCTTCATTGGCCAGTACATTGAGGGCAGGAGTTGGGATGTCATACTACAGCTATACAACACCACATTTGGTATACTGTGTACAATTCTAGTTGCCCTGCTATAGGTAGGATGTTACTAACCTATAAAGGATGCAAAAAAGATTTGCAAGGATGCTACTGAGACCGGAAGGTTTATTTATAAGGAGAGGCTGGTTATTCCGTGGAGTGCCGGTTATTCCGAAACTTTATTCCGTGGAGTGTCTGAGCCTGAGGGGTGACCTGAAGGAGGTTTATAAAATCACGAGAGGCACAGATAACTTGAATAGCCAAGGTCTTTTCCCCAGAGTAGGGGAGTCCAAAGCTACAGGGTAATGGTTTAAGGTGCGAGGGGAAAGATTTAAAAGGGACCTGAGGGTCATCTTTTTCACACAGAAGGTGGGTGCGTGTATGGAATGAGTGGTACAATGATAACATCTAAAGGGCGTTTGGACAGGTACGTGGATAGGAAAGGTTTAGAGGGAGAAAATGTAAAAGTAGGCAAATGGTATTACTTCAGCTTATGAAACCTGATTGGCATGGATGCGTTGAACCAAATGACCTGCTTCCATGCTGTGTGACTCCACGACTCTAGTCCTGGAGCAGCTCAACTCAGAGGCGACAGACTAACTGTTCCTGACGTGACACAAGTCACACACAGAGGGGAGAGGCTGACTGCTTCTTTCCTAGGATAGATCATACACAGGCGACTGAAATGAAGTTACATGTGATGGCATGTGGCTGCAGATAGGGAAGTGCGAGCAGCATTATTTCTTCTAAACGCAGCACTTCTCCCCTCCGAGGGAAATGAAACTTGTTGAGATCAAGCTGCCGCCTCTTATCTTGTAAACTGTTTCACTGCAAGAATCAGTACAAGTTTCAGTGTAAAGAGCGAGAACAATCTGTCACCCACACACTTGTTCAGTTTCTACAGTGGAGTCATACTCTTGATCATCCTGCCATCACCCTGAACTAGATCCTTTCATCTCTCTGGAGTCGTAGAGTCATGCAGAACGCCCATTGGCCCACAGTGTCCATGGCAACCAATAAACAACAACTTTCAATAACCCCGTTTACCTTTTTATCCACTCCTCCCCTACTGTCCCTTCACCTGTCCTCCCCCTCTTCTATCTTCATTTCCCCTCCACTCACTACCTCCTTGCCCTTCTGCTGTCTTTTCCTTGTGATTTTCTTGAAGGAACTTAATCTTCTAGCTACCATTGGCCAGTCCCTACCCCAACATTTCCCATGTTTGACTTAAATATGGTTTGTATGCCTGTGTCTTTACTTACAATCATTCAGCTGACTGCAAACAGGAATCCAGCACAGTACAACCACTCCATTTCTTTCTTTATTCAGTCATTCTCAACCTCCAAGCAAACTATAATGGTGGCTAACTTTTTCAAAGTGGGTTAAATAATGTGGGTTGGGTTTGAGATGAGTGCTTAAGGAGAGGGGAACAAGCTGCGATTGGGCAAAGTCGGGGATTACTGGCCTCAAAGGGACATTTGCACGAGAGTGGGGATGGAAGGCGAGGGTTGGGATATTGGGGACAGGGGCAGAACTTCGGAATGTGAAAGGATAGATAAAATGCCATTGACTTTTTGTTTGTTTGCCTCTGGTGTGTAGGCACCAATTGCAGAGTCTGTAATCGGGGAAGTCAACCAACTCTTTTCAACTGCATCATTAATGTGATTGGATCAAAACACTCAGCTGCATTCAAAACACTTCCTCAAAATGCTCCTCCTTGGGGATTCATGTAGTGACCCCACCCACCCCACCCCAACCCCCCAACCCCTTTCCAAAGGCTCAGTGTCAGCCACCAAAGTGCAAACAGCAAAGTTAGATACAGTATTCCAACTGAGCTCTGAAAGCCTCCAGTGGGTCTTAGTGTCGACAGGCAGGCTGGTCAGATAGGCTGACCAGTGGCAGACTGAATTTAATCCTGAAACGTGTGAGATCATGTACTTTGTTCAGAAGCATATTGAAAAGTAAAATAGGGGGTACAATTTTAAATGGGGTGTTGGAACTTGATTATGCAAATGGAAATGGACAATAATGAAGAATGATGTACACAGATCATTGAAGGCATCAGGAAAGCTGGGAGGAGCAGTCAATAAAGCAGACAGTGTTCTTGACTTTATAAGTGGGAGCTTGGAATTCAAAAGCAAGGAGATGATGCTGGACTTGTACAAGACACTTGCTAGACCTTAACTGGAATATTAGGTACAGATTGTGGGTGCCACATTATAGGAGAGATATGGATGTATTGGAGAGAGTGCAGAGCAGTTTGCCAGAACTGAGAAACCTCAAAGATTGAAGAAGTTGGAACTGCTCTCCCTGGAGAGAAGGCGGCTGAGAGGGAGTTCTGATAGAATCACAAGTGGGTTGGATAGAGTACATAGGGAGAAGCTGATCCTGTTCATTAAAGAAACAAGAACAAGAGGGCGTACATTGAAAGTGATGTGAGAAAGAAGCAAGGATGATCTGAGAAAAAACACTTTCATACAGCGAGTAGTTAGGGTCTGGAATGGCACTGTCTGGAAAGGTGATGGAGGCAGGTTCAACTGGAGCATTCAAGAGGGGCATTGGATGCTTCTTTGGATCGAAATGCTGCGAGAGATATGGGGAAAAGGCAGGAGATTGGCACTATGGAATATAACTGGCATGATGGGCCGAATGGCCTCCTTCCACTCTGTGATTCTATAAGTTTGGATGGGCTAACAAGGCAAGGGAGTACACTATGAATAGATGGAGCCCTGCCAGTACAGAAGGCTCGAGGAATCTTGGAAAGCAACAGGACAGATAGTTAAGGTGGTTAACAAGGGATATGGGATACTTGCGCTCATTAGTCAAGGCATTGAAGAGCAGGGAGGTTATATTGGAGCTGTCTATCATGTTAGTGAGCTCTTGGCTGGAGTACTTTGTGCACTTCTGGTCACCACAGTAAAGGAAGGATGTGATTGCACTGGAGGGATGGCAGAGGTGATAAGTTATACAGATTGGAGCAGGAATAGGCTATTTCGGCCCTTGAGCTAACTCTTCCATTCTGTAAGATTGCGCCTGATTATCGAGCTCAATACTGTCACCCTGCCCTCCCTCCATACCCCTCCATTCCTTTAGCCACAACAGCTATGTTGGCTTAGAGCGGCACAGTGACTCAGTGGTTAGCACTGCTGTCTCACAGCATCAGGGACCCAAGTTTGATTCCAGCCTCAGGTGACTGTCTGTGATGAGTTTGTACATTCTCCCAGTGTCTGCGTGGGTTTCCTCCGGGTGCTCCGGTTTCCTCCCACAATCCAAAGATGTGCAAGTTATGTGAATTGGCCATGCTAAATTACCCATACTGCTCAGGGATGTGTTAGTTGAGTGCATTAATTAGAGGTAAATGTTGAGTATTAGGGTAGGGGAATGGGTCTGGGTAAGTTACTCTTCGGAGGGTTAGTGTGGACTTGTTGGGCCAAATGGCCTGTTCCCGCACTGTAGGGATTCTGTGATACCTCCTTTTAGAAAACAAATAACTTCAACAACTTTCACTGGCAGTGAATTCCACAAGTTCATCACTCTTTTGAGTGAAGAAATTTCTCATCTCAATACTGAAAGTTTTACACCTTATCCCTAAATTATGACCCTGGATTCCCCACCATCAGGAATATATTCCTGCATCTAACTTGACTACTCCTGCTAGAATTTTATACTTTTCTGTGATATTCCCCCCATATTCTTCCAACCTCCAGTGAATGCAATTCTAACCAAACCAATCTCTCCTCATACCTCAGTCCAGCCATCGCAGGTTTCAATTTGGTCAACCATTGCTTCACTCCCTCGGTAGCAAGACCATCCATCCTCTCAGGTAAGAAACCAAAACTGCATACAATGTTCCCAGTGTGGCCTCACCAATGTCCCCCAGTGAGCCAGTCATAGGGGAGTTCTAAATCATAGATGGAGGGGTGTTTTATGTCACAGTGTGGTATATCAGTGTAATAGCAATGTTGTATATCAGAGGGTATTATATATCACAGAAAAAGCTGCATTGTACATCACAGAGTGAGAACAGTGGTATACCAGAGAGGTGTGTGGTATATCTCAGAAAGAGGGGAGTTGTATATCACAGAGAGAGTGGTGTGGTATGTCCTAGAGACAGGTGTGGGATATTTCACAGTGAGGAGGGCTGTTGAATATCTCAAATAGAGGGCAGTGGAACATCACAGTGAGAGTAGTGTTTCATATCACAGTGAGAGTGGGCTATGTATATCACAGAGAGTGTGGTGTTGAATATCTCAGTGAGGGTGGTGTTGTATATCTCAGTGAGAGTGGTGTTGTATATCACAGTGAGAGTGGTGTTGTATATCACTGTGAGGATGGGCTTGTATATCACAGTGAGAGTGAGCTTGTATATCTCAGCGAGAGAGGCGTTGTATACCACAGTGAGATTGGACTTACATTTGACAGTAAGAGTGGGCTTGTGTACCACAGTGAGAGTGGGCTTGTATATCTTAGTGAGAGTGGTGTTGTATATCTCAGTGAGAGAGGTGTTGTATATCTCAGTGAGGGTGGTGTTGTATATCACGGTGCGACTGGTGTTGTATATCACAGTGAGAGTAGTGTTGCATGTCACGGTGGGACTGGTGTTGTATATCACAGTGAGAGTGGTGTTATATATCACAGTGCGACTGGTGTTGTATATCACGGTGTGACTGGTGTATATCACAGTGAGAGTGGTGTTGTATATCACAGTGAGAGTGGTGTTGTATATCACAGTGCAACTGGTGTTGTATATCACGGTGTGACTGGTGTATATCACAGTGAGAGTGGTGTTGTATATCTCAGTGAGAGTGGTGTTTTATATCACAGTGAGCGTGGTGTTGTATGTCATGATGTGACTGGTGTTGTATATCACAGTGAGAGTGGTATTGTATATCTCAGTGAGAGTGGTATTGTATATCACAGTGCGACTGGTGTTGTATATCACGGTGTGACTGGTGTATATCACAGTGAGAGTAGTGTTGTATATCTCAGTGAGAGTGGTGTTGTATATCTCAGTGAGAGTGGTGTTTTATATCACAGTGAGCGTGGTGTTGTATGTCACGATGTGACTGGTGTTGTATATCTCAGTGAGAGTGGTGTTGTATATCACAGTGAGAATGGGCTTGTATATCACAGTGAGAGTGGTGTTGTATATCACAGTGGGAGTAGTGTTGTATATCTCAGTGAGAGTGGTATTGTATATCGCAGTGAGAGAGAGGTGTTGTATACCACAGTGAGAGTGGGCTTGTATATCTTAGTGAGAGTGGTGTTGAATATCTCAGTGAGAGAGGTGTTATATATCTCAGTAAGGGTGGGTTTGTATATCTCAGTGAGATTGGTATTATATATCTCAGTGAGAGTGGTGTTGTATATCACAGTGAGATGGGCTTGTATATCTCAGTGAGGGTGGGCTTGTATATCTCAGTGAGAGTGGTGTTGCATATCACAGTGAGAGTGGGCTTGTATATTACAGTGTGAGTGGTATTGTATATCACAGTGAGAGTGGTGTATATCACAGTGAGAGTGGGCTTGTATATCACAGTGAGAGTGGGCTTGTATATCTCAGCGAGAGAGGTGTTGTATATCATGGTGCGACTGATGTTGTATATCACAGCGAGAGTGGTGTTTTATATCACGGTGAGTGTGGTGTTGTATATCTCATCTATTGCATCCGCTGCACCCGATGTGGCCTCCTCTATATTGGAGAGACAGGCCGCCTACTTGCGGAATGTTTCAGAGAACACCTCTGGGACACCCGGACCAACCAACCCAACCACCCCGTGGCTCAACACTTCGACTCCCTCTCCCACTCTACCAAGGACATGCAGGTCCTTGGACTCCTCCATCGTCAGAACATAACAACACAACGGTTGGAGGAAGAGAGCCTCATCTTCCACCTAGGAACCCTCCAACCACAAGGGATGAACTCAGATTTCTCCAGTTTCCTCATTTCCCCTCCCCCCACCTTGTCTCAGTCAAATCCGTCGAACTCAGCACCGCCTTCCTAACCTGCAATCTTCTTCCTGACCTCTCCGCCCCCCACCCCACTCCAGCCTATCACCCTCACCTTGACCTCCTTGCACCTATCGCATCTCCAACGCCCCTCCCCCAAGTCCCTCCTCCCTACTTTTTATCTTAGCCTGCTGGACACACTTTCCTCATTCCTGAAGAAGGGCTTATGCCCGAAACGTCGTGACTGGTGCTGTATATCACAGTGAGGGTCGTGTTGTATATCATGGTGTGACTGATGTTGTATATCACAGTGAGAGTGGTGTTTTATATCACAGTGAGTGTGGTGTTGTATGTCACGGTGGGACTGGTGTTGTATATCACAGTGAGAGTGGTGTTGTATATCTCAGTGAGGGTGGTGTTGTATATCATGGTGCAACTGGTGTTGTATATCACAGTGGGAGTGGTGTTGCATGTCACAGTGGGACTGGTGTTGTATATCACAGTGAGAGTGAAGTTGTATATCACAGTGGGAGTGGTGTTGTATATCTTAGTGAGAGTGGTATTGTATATCGCAGTGAGAGAGGTGTTGTATACCACAGTGAGAGTGGTGTTGTATATCTTTGTGAGAGTGGTGTTGTATATCTCAGTGAGAGAGGTGTTGTATATCTCAGTAAGGGTAGGTCTGTATATCTCAGTGAGATTGGTATTATATATCTCAGTGAGAATGGTGTTATAGTATAGTCATAGTATGTCACTGCATTACTGGTGTTGTATATTTCAGTGAGTGTGGTGTTTTATATTTCAATGAGACTGGGTTTGTATATCACAGAGAGTGACTTATATATCTCAGTGTAAGTGGTGTTGTATATCTCAGTGAGAGGGACGTGGTATATCATGGTTAGAGGGGTGTGGCATACCTCAGTGAGCATCGCTTGTATATCACAGTGAGAGTGATGTTGAATATCAGAGTGCGAGCAATGTTGTATATCTCAGTGAGTGTGCTGCTGTATATCACAATGTGACAGTGCATGTTGTTCATTGTGTCCTGTCTGTCATGATATTATCTGTGATGTCCTGTTGCCAGTCTACTCCATGCTGTGTGTGTGTCTCTAAACTTTAGGTGTAGAATTATTTCTGATGGAACAGCGTGAAGTAACTTTCCCAACAGACCGGGGCTGATCTGTTTGAGTTTGGAATTCCACATCCTTGTTTCTCCCTCAAGAGCAGGAGTGTAAGAAGCAGCTAATGCCAACAACGTTCCAGTTTGGCTGACATCAGACGTGGATTGAGTTCGGTGCACACACCTGTCAGATATTCAGTCTGTAATGAGAGCTCATTGATGAAACCACAACACTAAAGCACTTGTTGGCAGCCCACTTGCAGGGGGTTTGAGCATTTTGAGCTCTCAATGCTTTCTGAATACAGTTGTATTCGTGTGCGTGTGTTCCTGTTGCTTCACATTTCAGCTGAGTCTCAGGGAGCTTGAGTTAAACCTGAGGGGGACCGCTCCTCAGGCGAGAGGTTGGGTTGTGAAGGTGGGACATCCATGGTGACCTCGACTGTGTCCACGCTGTTCATGTCACTGTGCTGTGCAAACAGCCATTCAGCCAGCTGAGCTAACCAACCTACTTAGAGGATTTAAAGTGACTGAGTGGGTTAAATACTCCAGTGATAGTCCTGATATCCCTTTGTCCCCTCAAATGTTTCAATTGAATTTATTTACTTTGATTGTATTATTGTGACATGTACTGCAATACAGGAAAAGGTGCTGTTTTGTATGCTATCTGGGTAACTCATACCTTAACATAGGTATATCAGGGTAATAGAACAGAATGCAGAATATAGTGTTACAACTACAGAGGTGGTGTAGAGAAAGATGATCACCAATCAATATATGAGAGATCTTAAGTCTGATAGCAGTGGAGAAGAAGCTGTTCTTGAATCTTTTGGTGTGTGTTTTGAAAAGTTTGTCCCTTCTTCCTGGTTGAAGAGGATGGGAAGAGAGTATAACTGGGGTGGGAGAGGTCTTTGATTATCCCGAGGCAGCGGGAAGCACAGTCAGAGCTGCTGGAAGGAAGGCTGGTTTTGTGATGGACTGAGCTGCATTCTCAACACTCTGTAATTTCCCCACCCTGCAGGCACCCTGCCTCTATTCCTGATGAAGGGCTTTTGCCCGAAACATCGATTTTCCTGCTACTTGGATGCTGCCTGACCTGCTGTGCTTTTCCAGCACCACTCTACTCTAGAATCTGGTTTCCAGCATCTGCAGTCCTTGGGTTTACCCTGTAATTTCTTGTGGTCCTGGATAGGTGCTCTCTGTGGTGTATCTATTCTGCTCGTTGTCTGCAAGTTTTTTCTCACATCACTCTTGGTTCTTTTGCACTTCACTTTAAATCTATACCATTTTGTTGTGAGTGGGAACGGGTGGCACAGTGGTTAGCACCGTTGCCTCACAGCACCAGGGACCCAGGTTTGATTCCCTCCTCGGGCAACTGTCTTTGTGGAGTTTGCACATTCTCCACATGTCTGCGTGGGTTTCCTCTCACAATCCAAAGGTGTGCAGGTTAGGTGAATTGCCCATGGTGTTGGGTGCATTAGATTAGATTAGATTCCCTATAGTGTGGCAACAGGCCCTTCGGCCCAACCCATCCACACTGACACTCTGAAGAGTAACCCACCCAGACCCATTTCCCCCCGCCTAATGCACCTAACACTGTGGGCAATTTAGCATGGCCAATTCACCTGACCTGCACATCTTTGGACTGTGGGAGGAACTTGGAGCACCCGGAGGAAACCCACGCAGACATGGGGAGAATGTGCAAACTCCACACAGTCAGTCGCCCGAGGCTGGAATCGAGCCTGGGACCCTGGTGCTGTGAGGCAGCAGTGCTAACCACTGGGCCACCGTGCTGCAGGGTAGGGAAATGGGTCTGGGTGGGTTATTCTTTGGAGGGTTGATGTGGATTTGTTGGTCCAAAGGGCCTCTATTCAAAACCAAAGGGATTCTAATCTTATCTCCCTGAGTGCACTAATGATTTTGAAAACCTCTATCAAATCTTCTCTCTGCCTTCTTCTCTCCAAAGAGAACAATTTCAAATTCTTCAACCTATCTTCATCACTGACGTTTCTCACTCCTAGAGCCAATCACTCTGCACTCACCCCAGTACATTCACGTCTTTCCAATAAGGTGGTGCCCACAACTGAACCCAATACTCCAGCTGAAGTCTAACAAGTGTCTCATACTAGTTCAACATCAAGTCAAACAGGAGAAGATGATGCCTAACCCAGTTGATCTGCCTGTGAATCCCACTCTTGTGCCATTGACAGTTTGGGCATATTATCTTGGTCAACCTGACACCTTCACCCCATACACCCCACTTTGCTCTCGAGGATCCAACCACAAACACTGTTGCGTGTGCTAACCCACAGCAAGTTATGTCGTCCTGTCCCCTGCGCTTGGTAAATCCACACAGTGTCTCAGAATCAAGCAGCCCTTCGGATTCATCATGCTCAGATCCCTCCTTCTCCATCTTAATCTTTTTTATCTTATCCCCTTGGAGCCGACAACGCTGAACTCCCTGCACTAAGCTAAGCTGGCTGGACACCATCCCAAACTGCGCATCTGCCGCCCGAGGAATGCAGGATGGGAATTAGAACCGGATTCCGGGAGCCCAGCCTGATCCCAGAGTTTTAACATTCTGCCCAGACCGCTCACAGTGGTTCTGTCTCCATGGAAACCGAACTAAGCTCACTGAACCGATTCTCCCACTATCTTCAGAAAACATCTTGTTACCATTCCCCAGGGTCACTCCCTTTCTTATATTTCGGGTGTACCTCGTTCACCACATGGACGTGCCTCAGTGACTCTCTCTGGCACCTGTTGTCACTGACTCAGAGAAATAGAGCTTACAAATTGAAAAATGTTTGATCCTTTGAGTTGGATCACCAATAACCCATAGGCTAGACCCTGCTGACTAAATCTCTTCAGAGGGTTTACTCACTCACAAGTTAAGATCAAGAGCTCCACCTTGAAGAGTCACCTGGTGGCTCAGTGGTTAGTACTGCTGCCTCAGCATCAGTGACCCGGGTTCGATTCCACTCACAGGCGACTGTCTGTGTGGAGTTCTCCCCATGTCTGTAAGGGTTTCCTCTGGGTGCTCTGGATTCCAAAGTCAATATCTATGGATTCCCATAGTCCAAAGATATGCAGGTTAGGTGGATTGGCCGTAGTGACCAGGGATGTACTGGCTAGGTGGTTTAGCCATGGGTTACAGAGATAGCCTCTGGTGTGGGGTGTGGGGAGGGGGGAGGGTGATGAGGAGGGAGTGGTGGAGCGGGGCTGAGTGGGCTCTCTTTGGAAGGTCAGTGTGGCCCCGATGGGCCGAGTGGTCTACTCCCACACTCTATGGATTCAATGATTCTTCCCCTGGTTTTTCCAAACTGCTTCCCAAATTCAAGGAAGTCAGCTCTTTCTCCTGGAGTGACATCAACAGCCCATCCCCACCTCTCAGGACGAACTGCCATTTGATAAAATCTGGTCCTCATTTACCCCCCAATCTGGAACTCTTGAGAACCTCAGCTAACATGGGCTTGACTGTTAAAGTGGCCCCCCCTGTTGAATTTGGACAAATTCTCGTTATGGCTGCACAATAACTTCCATTCCATTCCTGGTCGATTCTAGCCTGGGAGATAAAGGCCAAGCTTCTATTTGCTTTTCCTCTTCCAATATTCCAGTGATATCCTGGGAATATGAAATCCAGAGCGGGTCAGTCATAACCTCATCTAGTGCAACCTGACTGACATTAATCCCTTGAGCCTGTTCCCACAATTTAGTTTGACCCAACTATGTGTCAATTACATTTTTCCAGCTCCCACTCCCCTGATAATATTTATTGACCCAATGTCTATTACTCTCAGTCATGAAAATTTCAAATGTCCCTCAGCCTCTCCACACAGCCTCTATTTTAAGCACTTGATTAAATTCTGTACCCCACATTACGTCAGTGACTACATTTCACATCCTTGGTCTTTGGGATTTTCTTGAGGTTCCCTGAAAGATCTTTATAAATGCCAGTCATTCTTTCTTACTTCCTTCAAGGTATATTCTCAACTTTCCAAACACAAGGGAATACAGGTTTAGGTAAGTTAAGTACAAACCCCTGACTCCCACAGTTCCCTGGACTTTACATCTTATACCCTGCTGCCTGGAAAGACTCCATCCCCTTCTCCCAGTTTCTCCATCTCTGTTCTTTAGAAGTGGGGCCTCAGGAATGTCCACCTTTCTCCTTACCTGGGTATTCCGCATGCCCATAGTTGACAGGACTTTCAGCCATGTTCGACCCATTTCCTGCATTTCTGGACTCACCCTCTCTCCTCCTCCCCCAACACAGTCAGGGTCCTCCTGGTCATCAACTTCCAACTCACCAGCCACCACCCAGATCATTCCCTCTGGGACACCCTGGTCCATTCCTCTTTCTCTCCCAACACTTCAGCGCACGCTTCCATGGCACTTTGCCATGCAACAGCAGAACATGGATCTCCTGCCTGTTTACCTCCTCACTATCCAAGGTTGCAGGCATACTTTCTAGGTGAAGTGATTTACCTGCACGTCACTCAATCTAGTGTACTGCATCACTGCTCACAATGTGGCCTCCTCTACACTGGGGAGAGGGAACGCAGCCTGGGCGACTGCTTTGTGGAAAACCTACATTCTGCCTGTAAAAATGACCCTGAGCTTCTGGTTACCTGCTACTTCAACACACCACCCTGCTCCCTGGCTGACAATCTCTGTCTCAGGCTCGTGCAGTGTTTCAGTGAAACTCTGTGTAAGCTGGAAGAACAACATCTCATTTTCCACTTGGGGACCCTGCAGCCTTCAGGACTCAGTATTGTGTTCAATAATTTGAGGGCCTGAACTCCTCCTTCCATATCTATTACTCATCCGTAAACCCCCGGCTCTGTCATCACATGGGTTGCTTTCAGCACAGCCAACCTAGATTCACCCACTTTTTGTCCCCAAAAATAGTTTTTCTTTCTCCTTGGCTTATTATCCACCAGCCTTTTGTCTGTCTAACTATCTCACTCTCTGGGTTCTCTGTCCACCCAACATTCACACCTTTTCCCATCTCACCACCTAAACCTGGCTTCAGCATAAATAATACCTTTTCCAAGCTGCTATCAGTTCTGAAGAAGGGTCACTCGACTCGAAATGTTAACTCTCTTTTTCTCTCCTCAAATGCTGTCAGTCCTGCTGCCTTTCTCCAGAAATTTCAATTTTTGCTTCAGATCTCCAGCATCCTCAGGTCTTTGTTTTATAGAGTCATAGAGATATACAGCACAGAAACAGACCCTTCGGTCCAACTTGTCCATGACGACCAATTACCCTAACCCAATCTAGTCCCACCTGCCAGCACATGGCCCATAATCCTCCAAACCCTTCCTATTTACTTACCCATCCAAATTCCTCTTAAATGTTGCAATTGTACCAGCCTCCACCACATCCTCTGGCAGCTCATTCCATACACGAACCACCCTCTGCGTGAAAAAGTTGCCCCTTAGGTCTCTTTTATCTTTCCCCTCTCACCCTAAACCTATGCCCTCTAGTTCTGGACACCCGACCCCAGGGAAAAGACTTTGTCTATTTATCCTATCCATGCCCCTCATAATTTTGTAAATCTCGATAAGGTCAACACTCAGCCTCCAGGGAAAACAGCCCCAGCCTGTTCAGCCTCTCCCTATAGCTCAAATCCTCAAACCCTGGCAACATCCTTGTAAAACTTTTCTGAACCCTTCAAGTTTCATAACATCTTTCCGATAGGAAGGAGACCAGAATTGTACGCAATATTCCAACAGTGGCCTAACCAATGTCCTGTACAGCCGCAACATGACCTCCCAACTCCAGTACTCAATGCTCTGACTAATAAAGGAAAGCATACCAAATGCCTTCTTCACTATTCTATTGAGCTGTGTCTCTATCAGCCATTTTCATATTGAATAGTGGGGTAGGCCTGATGGAACTTAATAACATATTTGTGTCTGCCATCTTCCATTCACCTGTGGGATGTGAGCACTATCTTGTTGAACAAGTTTATGTCAATTGTTCACTATTCATCTTGGAATATTTTTTATTCATAGGGTGAGAGTGTTGTTGACTTGGCCAGCATTTACTGCCCATCCCTAATTGAACAGAGCGCATTGCTGTATGTCTGAAGTTACATGTAGGCCAGACCAGATAAGCTCTCGACTCTGATCTCCAGTCCTTACTTACTCCTAGTTGATTTCAACCCATTGCGAAACCTCTTCCAAGGACACCTGCCTTGAAATGTAGAATCCCTACAGTGTTGGAACAGGCCCTTCGGCTCAACAACTCCACACTGAAGATATTCTGAAGAGTATCCCAGCCAAACCCATTTCCCAGACCAATTACTCTATATTCGCTCCTTGGATGCTGCCTGACCTGCTGCCTTTCCAGCAACACATTTTCAGCTCTGATCTACAGCATCTGCAGTCCTCACTTTCTCCTACTCTATATTCACCCCTAACTAACACATCCCTGAACACTGTGTGCAATTCAGCGTGGCCAATTCACCTGGCCTGCACATCTTTGGACTGTGGGAGGAAACCAGAGCACCCGGAGGAAACCCACGCAGACACAGGGAGAATGTGCAAACTCCACACAGACAGTCGCCTGAGGCCGGAATCGAACCTGGGCCCCTGGTGCTGTGCCACCGTTCTCTTTCTCTCTTTCTCTCTCTCTCTCTCTCTCTCTCTATATATATATATATATATATATATATTTGTGATGAAGGGCTTATGCCCAAACCGTCAATTCTCCTGCTCCTTGAATGTTGTCTGACCTGCTGTGCTCTCCCAGCACCACAGTCTCGACTCTGAACACTGCCTTCCTGTGCTATGCACATATTCCCCCGCTATCAGTATGATTTTGAAACCTCCTGAGTTCTCTTTTAAGCTTGCTCAATGTTTGAGCCTCCAAAGCCTTCTGGGAGAGAGATTTCTCAAAATTCCCCACCCTCTATGTGAAAAGAATTCCTGCTCATCAAGTCCCTTTGCCCTGAGATTATATTGCCTGATTCCAGATCCCACCACTCCAAACCCCCAAATCCTGCCTTCGTTTCCCTTGCCTTTAAGTTATTTGGTGAGTTTCAATGAGATCACCTCTCATTCTTGGAAACTGCCTGCAGATTACAGGCCCAATCTCTCTCCACAGAGCAGTCCCAGGGACTTGATCTGGTGAATCGCCATTTTACTCCTTCTACGGCAAACAGATCTTGCCTGAGATAAGCAAACCAAACCAGTGCAAACTCTCGAGATGAGATTTTAACCAAGACTCGACACATCTGCAGCGAGAAGCCTTTACGTTTCCACCTGAGCTTTGCATTTTGTAAGCACTTCCTGTCAGCTTGCCGCTCCCTCTTAGTTTCGTTGCAAACCACAGCTCCTGAGCTCTCTGAGTAGAAATCATCCCTGCTCACAGTATGCACATGTTCAAAAGCTTCCAAACCATTCTCATTGACTGTGGGTTGGTGGGGATGGGGGTGGGGAGGGGTGGGGGGGGGGGGGGGGGGGGGGGGAGGGGGGAGGGTGGCACAGTGGTTCTCCCTGCCTGTAGGCCTTGCTGACTGAAATCATGGTTCTTCATCCCTCAAGCCTCGGATCATTGGCGCTGTCAAACGTTTAACGCATTCTGATTCGCCATCCACCGTTGGATCTAGTGCAGCCTGATCTCTCATTGGTTGGGAACCATGTTGCCCGGAGCTGGCAGGCAGATATATATGTTATCGATGTGCAAAAGATGCATTCTTCCTCACATCTCCTTTAAACCTCCACCCCTTAACTTAAATCAATGCCCCCGGTCATTGATCGAGGGAAAAAGTATCTTCCTGCCCATCCTATCAATTCCCTTCATAAACAATGTATAAACAGTGGGCGGCACGGTGGCACAGTGGTTAGCACTGCTGTCTCACAGCGCCTGAGACCCGGGTTCAATTCCCGACTCAGGCGACTGACTGTGTGGAGTTCTCCCAGTGTCGGCGTGGGTTTCCTCCGGGTGCTCAGGTTTCCTCCCATAGTCCAAAGATGTGCGGGTCAGGTGAATTGGCCATGCTAAATTGCCCGTAACGGGTAAATGTAGGGATATGGGTGGGTTGCGCTTCGGCGGGTCGGTGTGGACTTGTTGGGCCGAAGGGCCTGTTTCCACACTGTAAGTCTAATCTAATCTAATGCAAAATTATGAGGGGTGTAGACAGGTTGAACAGGACCATAGAGTCATACAGATGTACAGCTCCTTCGGGCCAACCACATATCCCAACCCAATCTAGTCCCACCTGCCAGCACACGGCCCGTATCCCTCCAAATCCTTCCTATTCATATACCCATCCAAATGCCTCTTAAATGTTGTAATTGTACCAGCCTCCACCACTTCCTCTGGCAGCTCATTCCATACACATATCACCCTCTGCGTGAAAAAGTTGCTCCTTAGGTCTCTTTTATATCTTTCCCCTCGCACCCTAAACCCATGCCTGTGAGTTCTGGACTCCCCGATCCCAGGGAAAAGACTTTGTCTATTTATCCTATCCATGCCCCTCATAATTTTGTAAAGCTCTATAAGGTCACCCCTCAGCCTCCAACGCTCCAGGGAAAACAGCCCCAGCCAGTTCAGCCTCTCTTTATAGCTCAAATCTTCCAACCCTGGCAACATCCTTGTAAATCTTTTCTGAACCCTTTGAAGTTTCACAACATCTTTCTGATAGGAAGGAGGCCAGAATTGCACGCAATTCCAACAGTGGCCTAACCAATGTCCTGTACAGCCGCAACATGACCTCCCAACTCCTGTACTCAATACTCTGACCAATAAAGGAAAGCATACCAAACAGCTTCTTCACTATTCTATCTATCTGCAACTCCACTTTCAAGGAGCTATGAACCTACACTCCAAGGTCTCTTTGTTCAGCAATACTCCCTAGGACCTTACCATTAAGTGTATAAGTCCTGCTAAGATTTGCTTTCCCAAAATTGCACCTCGCATTTATCTGAATTAAACTCCATCTGCCACTTCTCAGCCCATTGGCCCATCTGGTCCAGATCCTGTTGTAATCTGGGGTAACCCTTTTCGCTGTCCACTACATCTCCAATTTTGGTGTCATCTGCAAACTTACTAACTGTACCTCTTACGCTCACATCCAAATCATTTATGTAAATGACAAAAAGTAGAGGACCCAGCACCAATCCTTGTGGCACTCCACTGGTCACAGGCCTCCAGTCTGAAAAACAACCCTCCACCACCATCCTCTGTCTTCTACCTTTGACCAGGGACCATCGATTTAAGTTAAGCAGGAATGGAGGGATCGAGGTGCATGGAGTTAAGGTAAAAGGCAGGACATTTAGAGGGGATGTAAAGAAAAATGTTTTCACCCAGAGGGTTGTGGGAGCCTAGAACTCGCTGCCTGTAATGGTAGTAGGAGCAGAGACCCTCAGAACAATATTTGGATGTGCACTTGTGATGTCAAGACATGCAAAGTCAGAAAGTCACACAACACCAGGTCATAGTCCAATAGGTTTATTTGAAATTACAAGCTTTCGGAGTGCTGCTCCTTCATCATGGGGAGGGGAAAGCTGCAACAACCTGGATAGAGATTGTGGAATAACTGGGAGTGGCCAGTTTCAGCTGGTTCTGTTTACTGTCCCCATCGTGACCATGAAGCTGTGAGACCCGAAGAAGAGGCCAGGCTGCAGTTACTTGATACTGTATGGGTGCAGAGAGGAACAAGAGAGGACATTTCCCAACATGATGGGAACAGATCGAAATCTATATTTTAACACCTTGTTGCCCTTGTCCTGGGAGTGTTTGATGGGGATGGTGTTAGGGAAAGCTTTACTCTGCATCTAACCCCATGCTGTCCCTGTCCTGGCAGTGTTTAATGGGGGACAGTGTAAAGAAAGCTTTACTCAATATCTAACCCAGTGCTGTACCTGGCCTGGGAGCGTTTGATGGGGACAGTGTAGAGGGCGCTTTATTCTGTACCTAACCCCGTGCTGCCCCAGTCCTGAGAGTGTTTGATAGAGTCAGTGTAGAGGGAGCTTTACTCTGTACCTAAACCCATGCTGTCCTTGTCTTGGAATTGTTTAATGGGGGACAGCGTAGAGAGAGCTTTACTCTGTATCTAACCCCGTGCTGCCCCTGTCCTGGGAGTGTTTGATGGGGACAGTGTAGAGAGAGCTTTATTCTGTACCTAACCCCGTGCTGCCACAGTCCTGGGAGTGTTTGATGGGGACAGCGTAGAGAGAGCTTTACTCTGTATATAACCCTGTGCTGCCCCTGTCCTGGGAGTTTTTGATGGGGGACAGTGTAGAGGGAGCTTTACTCTGTATCTAACACCCGCGCTGTCCCTGTCCTGGGAGTGTTTGATGGGGACAGTGTAGAGAGAACTTTACTCTGTATCTAACCTCGTGCTTTCAATGTTCTGGGTGTGTTTGATGGGGACATTGTCGAGGGAGCTTGACTTGCTATTTACCTCTTGTTTAAACGAATTAGGAACAGCTCAGTCCACAAACCTGTACTATTAACTGCATCTCCCTCTGTGCTGGGTCTCCTCAGCATTTTGTCTCTTTATTCTAGTGCCTGAAGGCTTCTACTGCTGTTGCTGAGGGTGACTGAACAGGGTGGGGTGGGGGAACTGCAGGAGAAGGCTGACTGCATGGTTTTGGGTGGAGTGCATGAACAGGTCTTGACGGACTGGTTTCAAAGGCCATGCTCAGGGCTTACTGTAGACAGCTACTGGGAACAGCAATGGCTAGAAACTGCTGCAAATCGTGTGTCAGTGCAAGTGAGTTCTGGGATCCTGAGTGCAGGAAGTGGTTTACTGATGTAACGAGGTCAGGAGAGTTGTCTTTGCAGTGTAGCACCCCATCCTCACTCTCTGTCTTCACCGCCACATCCTCCTCATCTTCTTCAATATCTGCAGTGTGGAAGTTCAGCCCCAAGCATCGTGGACCCTCCATTGAGGAAGCAGAGACCTCACAGTCGCAGGGAGTGGTCTGTCCGTTTGGAAAGTGTCTCTCATAGATCAGCCCAGAGCACCGTGCTAAAAGAGGGATACTTCCTCTGTTAAACTAAAGCAACTAAACCTAGAAAACCTCTTGTAATTGAAGAAACAAGCTTTGACCGCACGCGCACACACACACACCCACACACACTCTTGCCCATTCAGATGATACAACCTTGGTTTGATCAGCAGCTGTATTTCATCAGTGATTATAGGACACGGTTCAGAGTGGCAAAACACAGGTTGAACATTTGGATCCCATCAGTTCTGACAGCATTGCTGTCTGGATTTCCGTTATACAATCATATTGTCCTACAGCACAGAGGCAGGCACTTCAGCCCAAACCAGTCCATGCTGACCAAAACATAGATGCACGCCATCCCATTTCCCTGCGCAAGGCCCACATCCTTCGAAGGAGATAGTGAGCACTGCAAATGCTGGAGAGTCAGTCAATAAAGAGTGGAGCTTGAAAAAAGCACAGCGAGTCAAACAGCATCAGAGGAAAAGGGGAGTTAACGTTTCATAGAGTCATAGAGATGTACAGCACGGAAACAGACCCTTCGGTCCAACCTGTCCATACTGATCAGGTATCCCAACCCAATCTAGTAGTCCCACCTGCCAGCACCCGGCCCATTTCCCTCCAAACCATTCCTATTCATATACCCATCCAAATGCCTCTTCAATGTTGCAATTGTACCAGCCTCCACCACTTCCTCTGGCAGCTCATTCTATACACGTACCACCCTCTGTGTGAAAAGATTGCCCCTTAGGTCTCTTTTATATCTTTTCCCTCTCGTCCTAAACCTATGCCCTCTAGTTCTGGACTCCTCAGCCCCAGGGAAAAGACTTTGCCTACTTACCCTATCCACGCCCCTCATAATTTTGTAAACCTCTATAAGGACACCCCTCAGTCTTCGATGCTCAGGGGAAAACAACCCCAGCCTGTTCAGCCTCTCCCTATAGCTCAAATCCTCCAACACTGGCAACATCCTTGTAAATCTTTTCTGCACCCTTTCAAGTTTCACAACATCTTTCCGATAGGAAGGAGACCAGAATTGCACGCAAAATTCCAAAAGTGGCCTAACCCATGTCCTGTACAGCCGCAACATGACCTCACGTTGGAACCTTTCATCAACCTTCTATACCTTTTCTATCCATGTATTTGTCCAAATGCCTTTTAAATATTGTTAATACATCCTCCTCAACTACGTCCGCTGGCAGCTCATTCCTGGTATGGTAGGAAGATCATATAAGGAAAGGCTGAGGCACTTGGGGCTGTTTTCATTGGAGGAAAGAAGGTTTAGGGGTGACTTGATAGAGGTGTACAAGATGATTAGGGGCTTAGATAGGGTTGACCATGAGAACCTTTTTCCATGTATGGAATCAGCTATTATGAGGGGGCATAGCTTTAAATTAAAGAGTGGTAGGTATAGGACTGATGTTAGGGGTAGATTCTTTACTCAGTTTTTACCCTCTGCGTAAAAACATTGCCCCTCAGGTTCCATGGAACATAGAATATAGAAAAATACAGCGCAGTACAGGCCCTTCGGCCCTCGATGTTGCGCCGATCCAAGCCCACCTAACCTACACTAGCCCACTTTCCTCTATATGGCTATCCAATGCCCGTTTAAATGCCCATAAAGAGGGAGAGTCCACCACTGCTACTGGCAGGGCATTCCGTGAACTCACGACTCGCTGAGTAAAGAATCTACCCCTAACATCAGTCCTATACCTACCACTCTTTAATTTAAAGCTATGCCCCCTCATAATAGCTGATTCCATACATGGAAAAAGGTTCTCATGGTCAACCCTATCTAAGCCCCTAATCATCTTGTACACCTCTATCAAGTCACCCCTAAACCTTCTTTCCTCCAATGAAAACAGCCCCAAGTGCCTCAGCCTTTCCTTATATGATCTTCCTACCATACCAGGCAACATCCTGGTAAACCTCCTCTGCATCCGTTCCAGTGCCTCCACATCCTTCCTATAGTATGGCGACCAAAACTGCACACAGTACTCCAGATGCGGCCGCACCAGAGTCTTATACAACTGCAACATGACCTCAGGACTCCGGAACTCAATTCCTCTACCAATAAAATCCAGTACACCATATGCCTTCCTCACAGCCCTATTTACCTGGGTGGCAACTTTCCCTTTTATTCTTTCCCTTGTAATCTTAACTTGATGCCCTCTAGTCCTCAATTCCCCAACTCTGGGAGAAAAGACCGAGTGCATTCACCCTATCCATTCCTCTTATGATCTTATACACTTTTATAACATCCCCCCTCAGTCTCCTACGTTCTAAAGAAAAAAATCTTAGCTTGACCAATCTCTTCCTCTAACTCATATTTCTTCTGCACTCTTTCCGTTTAATATCATCCTTTCTATAGCAAGGTGACCAAAACTGAACACAATACTCCAAGTGCGGCCTCACTAACATCCAGTATAACTGCAATGTAACTTCCCAACTTCTATACTCAATGCCCTGACTGATGAAGGCCTTTATGCCAAAAGCCTTCTTCACTGCCCTTTCTACCTGTGACTCCACTTTCAGAGAATCATGCACCTGAACTCCAAGGTCCCTCTGTTCCACTACACATCTTAAGGCCTTACCATTCACCTCACTTTGATTTGACTTTCCAAAATGCAAGACCTCACACTTATCTATATTAAATTCCATTTGCCATTGCTTGGCCCACTTCCCCAGCTGATCAAAGTCCTGCTGCAATTTCTGATAACCTTCCTCACGGCCACGATACCACCTATTTTAGTGTCGTCTGTAAACTGACTAATCATGCCTTGTACAATCTCATCCAAATCATTGATATAGGTAACAAACAGCATTAGGCCCAGCACCGACCCCTGAGGTATACCACTAGTCACAGACCTCCACTCTGACAAACATCCTTCCACTATTACCCTCTGCTTCCTACCCCCAAGCCAATTATGTATCCAATTTGCCAGCTCTGTCTGAATTCCATGTGATCTAACCTTCCAGAGCAGCCTACCATGTGGAACCTTGTCAAATGTCTTACTGAAATCCATATAATCCATACATCCCTGCTCTCAGCAATCTTCCTGGTCACTTCATCAAAGAACTCTAACAAATTGTGAGACATGATCTCCCACTCACAAAGCCATGCTGACTACTCCTAATCAAACCCTGTCTTTCCAAATGCATGTGTATCTTATCTCAGAATCTTCTCAAGTAACTTGCCTACCACAGATGTTACGTTTACTGGTCTGTAGTTCCCTAGTTTTTCTTTGCAGCCCTTCTTGAGTAAGGGCACAACATTTGCTACCCTCCAGCCTTCCGGGACCTCACCCATGGCTAACGATGATGCAAAAATAACAGCCAGGGCCCCTGCAATTTCTCCTCTAGCCTCTTGCAGTGTTCTTGGACATATCTGGTCAGGACCAGGAGATGTATCCACTTTCATACATTCTCATTCATCCAACACCTCCTCTACTCTGGCATGGACTGTCCCCAATATATCATCACTGACTTCCCCAAATTCCCAAGTCTTTCATGTCTTTTTCCACAGAGGAGAAATATTCATCGAGGATCTCGCCCATCTCCTGCAATTCCACACATACGTCTCCACTTTGGTCGTTGAGGGTATTGTTCTCTCTCTAGTTATTCTTTTTCCTTTAATATATTTAAAAACCCTCTTTGGATTCACCCTAACCTTCTCAGCTAAAGCTGTCTCATTGCCACTTTTCGCCGTCCTGATTTCCTTCTTCAGTAAACTTCTGTATCCCCTCTCTACCTCCAGGGATTCCCTTGATCCCAGCTGCCTGTACCTGAACCATGCCTCCTTCTTTTCTCTGATCAAATCCTCAATGTCTCTTGTCATCTAACATTCCCTATTCCGGCTAACCTTCCCCTTCACCCTCACCCTCACACTTGAACTCTAAATATCTCACTTTTAAAGGCCTCCCACTTGCCAGACGTCCCTTTGCCTGCAAACAAACTACTCCAAACGACCCCTTTAAGAACCTGTTCAAATCCATCAAAATTCGTCTTGCCCCAATTTAGAACTTGAACCTGTGGACCAGTTTTGTCCCTACCCATAACTATTTTAACATTAATATAACTATGGTCATTGGTCCCAAAGTGCTCCCTCACTTTCACCTCAGTCACCTGGCCTGCAATATTTCCCAAGAGTAGGTTGAGTTTTGCCCCTTCCTGAGTAGGCCGCTCTATGTACTGGTTGAGGAAACTTACCTGGATATACATAACAAATTTAAGCCCTAAATGCTATGGTAGTCCCAGTCTACATGGGGAAAATTAAAATTCCCACCTGCAAGTCTCCCCAATCTCCCTAAACATTTGTTCCTCTAATTCCTGTTGACTATTTAGGGGCCTATAGGACAACCCCAAAGACATCACTATCCCCTTTTTATTTCTTAGCTCCACCTGCAAAGCCTCATTGGATGACCCTCCGGTTATTTCATTTCTGATTTCTGCTGTGATACTCACCTTAATCAAAAATGCAACTCCCCCTCCCCTCTTTCCAACGCCTCTATAATTAACTGACCAACTATACCCAGCCAGCCAGCTGCTCCTCTCATACCAACTCGTAGCTCTTCAACATGCATCAGCTATTCACCATGTTTCGGATTCAAAGAACAAAGAACAGTAACAGGCCCACGAAGCCTGGTCGACAAATGACACCTTTCTAAACTAAAAACCTTTGGTCTCAACGCAGTCTGCATCCATATACCGTCTGCAAATTCATGTATCTGTCAAGATGCCTCTTAAGTGTTGCTATTGCATAAGCTGCTATCACTTCCTCTGGCAGCTCATTCCAGGGATTTACCCCCCCCCCCCCCCCCTCGAATGTAAAAACATGCCTCTCACATCTCCTTGAAGTTTATCCCCTTTCACCTTCAATCTATGTCCTACAGAAATTGACATTTCTATCCTGGGGAGAAACGACTTTGACTATCCATTCTACCCATGCATATCATAACTTTGTAAGCTTCTTACAGGTTACCAACACCCCACCCCCTCCCCAATCATCCTTCAATGTTCAAACCAAGTTTGTCCTATCTCTCCTCATCGCTAACACCCTCCAAACCAGGCAACACTCTGGTTCAGTGTCTTTTTGTTTGATCATATATCAGCTCCCCCAAAGCTTCTAGAATTCTGTGTTTCCTCTCACTGCCATGCATTGAATATTTTATGGAGACCTCCACCTGCTGCTAAGCATTGTAAGAGTTGAATTGTTTTGCAATCCTCTACTTCTGTGTATTAATTTCCTTCTGCCTCCAGCCATACACTTATTCATCTTAACTTCCTTCAGTTGGTACTACAGCCAGGTCAAGGGAGACCACCTGACATGGACAGGTAAATATTACTGTACCAGAAAATTACAGCTGATCCATTTACAATTGATGCAAAATTTTAGAAGTCCTTTTCAAGTATTTTTCAAGATGCCATAAACGTTGTAAGGAAACCACTCATACTGTACTTTTTCCCAGATCAAAACTCTGGTGTGGCCCCATTTGGTGTACAGTCTGGTCACTGCATTATAGGAAGAATGTGGAAGCTTTAGAAAGGGTGCAGAGGAGATTTACCAGGATGTTACCTGGCATGGAGCAAAGGTCCTCTGGGGAAAGGCTGAGGGACTTGAGGCTGTTTTTGTTAGAGGGAAGAAGATTGATAGATAACTTAACTGGGACATATAACATAATCAGAAGGTTAGATAGGATGGACAGTGAGAGCTTTTTTCCCTGGATGGTGATAGCTAGAATGAGGGGATGTAGCTTTAAATTGAGGGGTAATAAATATAGGAAAGATGTCAGAGGTAGTTTCTTTACTCAGAGAGTAGTAGGGGCATGGAACGCACTGCTGCAAAAGTAGTGGATTCGCCAACTTTAAGGGCGTTTAAATGGATAAGCATATGGATGAGAAAGGAATAGTGTAGGTTAGATGGGCTTCAGATTGGTTCCACATGTCAACGCAACATCAAGGGCCGAAGGGCCTGTACTGTGCTGTAATGTTCTAATTCTAAATTCTAAATGCTGCTGCAGATATGAAAATGCAAATTTTGCTCATTGCAATTCCATTTCTCACCTGTTTTCCCCTCACCACTTGAAATAGTTTTGTTTTCTGATAGTGGAGTCTGACCCTGAACAGGTGAAGGTGGCACATATTTGCACCGTCTCTTATCAGCTCCAAATCCCGAAGGACATCAGGTAGGTGCAGACTGAGTAAGAGATCCAGCTGCTTTGTATCCCCCACTGCTGATATCTCACTGTGTAAGAAAAGGAAGTATTATCATCCTTTCAAGGGTACAGTTTTGGAATATTATTAATATAAATAATTTGTGTCAAATTAAATATTTTGACTTTCCACCATATGACCAGGTTCTTGTTTGTGTTCAATGGGAATCAACTGTGTTCGTTGTTTACAGATAAAATTCCGGGCATTTTTCTGGACACTAATCTCCTCTTCCATCCGTGAGGAGACTGGTCCAGGAATTCTCACTTTCAACAGCGGAGAATATCATTGTTGGAATCATGCCACTTTTAACCGCAGTCAGTAGCTCAGTTCTAAGATTTACACATTGACCAGCACAGACAGATACTCTAACAGCCCCTCGGTAGATGATTAGATTACTTACAGTGAGGAAACAGGCCCTTCGGCCCAACAAGTCCACAACCACCCTTCGAAGAGCAACCCAACCATGCCCATTCCCTTACATTTACCCCTTCACCTAACACTACGGGCAATTTAGCATGGCCAATTCACTTAACCTGCACATCTTTGGACTGTGGGAGGAAACAGGAGTACCCAGAGGAAACCCACGCAGACACGGGGGAGAATGTGCAAACTCCACACAGACAGTTGCCTGAGGCGGGAATTGAACCCGGGTCTCTGGCAGCAGTGCTAACCACTGTGCCACCGTGCTACCCATAATGGTATAAATCCCAAAGACCTGATCAGGTGTACCCTAGAACTCTGTGGGAAGCTAGGGAAGTGATGACTGGGTCTCTTGCTGAGATATTTGTATCATCGATAGTCACAGGTGAGGTGCCGGAAGACTGGAGGTTGGCAAATGTGGTGCCACTATTTAAGAAGGGTAGTAAGGACAAGCCAGGGAACTATAGACCAGTGAGCCTGACATCGGTGGTGGGCAAGTTGATGGAGGGAATCCTGAGGGACAGGATGTACATCTATTTGGAAAGGCAAGGACTGATTCGGGATAGTCAACATGGCTTTGTGCGTGGGAAATCATGTCTCACAAACTTGATTGACTTTTTTGAAGATGTAACAAAGAGGATTGATGAGGGCAGAGCGGTAGATGTGATCTATATGGACTTCAGTAAGGCATTTGACAAGGTTCCCCATGGGAGGCTGGTTAGAAAGGTTAGATCTCACAGAATACGGGGAGAACTAGCCATTTGGATACAGAACTGACTCAAAAGTAGAAGACAGAGGGTGGTGGTGGAGGGTTGTTTTTCAGACTGGAGGCCTGTGACCAGTGGAGTGCCACAAGGATCGGTGCTGGATCCTCTACTTTTTGTCATTTATATAAATGATTTGGATGCGAGCATAAGAGGTACAGTTAGTAAGTTTGCAGATGACACCAAAATTGGAGGTGGAGTGGACAACGAAGAGGGTTACCTCAGTTTACAACAGGATCTGGACCAGATGGGCCAATGGGCTGAGAAGTGGCAGATGAAGTCTAATTCGGATAAATTCGAGGTGCCGCATTTTGGGAAAGCAAATCTTAGCAGGACTTATACACATAATGGTAAGGTCCTAGGGAGTGTTGCTGAACAAAGAGACCTTGGAGTGTAGGTTCATAGCTCCTTGAAAGTGGAGTCACAGGTATATAGGATAGTGAAGAAGGTGTTTGGTATACTTTCTTTTATTGGTCAGAGTACTGAGTAGGAGTTGGGAGATCATTTTGCAGCTGTACAGGACATTGGCACTGTTGGAATATTACATGCAAATGGTTTCCTTTGTATCCAAGGATGTTGTGAAACTTGAAAGGGTTCAGAAAAGATTTACAAGGATGTTGCCTGGATAGGAGGATTTGACCTATAGGGAGAGGTGGAATAGGCTGGGGCTGTTTTTCCTGGACTGTTGGAGGCTGATGGGGGACCTTATAGAGGTTTACAAAATCATAAGGGGCATAGGTAGGATAAATAGACAAAGTCTTTTCCCTGGGGTCCGGGAGTCCAGAACTAGAGGGCATACGTTTAGGGTGAGAGGGGAAAGATATAAAAGTGACCTAAGGGGCAACTTTTTCATGCAGAGGGTGGTACGGGTATGGAATGAGCTGCCAGAGGAAGTGGTGGAGGCTGGTACAATTGCAAGATTTAAGAGGCATCTGGATGGGTATATGAATAAGAAGGGTTTGGAGGGATACGGGCTGGGTGCTGGCAGGTGGGACTAGGTTGGGTTGGAATGTCTGGTCGGCATTGACGGGTTGGACTGAAGAGTCTGTCTCCATGCTGTACATCTCTATGACTCTAAGTATGGAGTTTGGGTGCTGGTGAGTGAGAGATAGAATGCCACGTGGGTGAGGTGGTAGGTAGATTCTGTGTTGGGTGGGTGAAGTGTCAATGAATGAGGGGGTAAAGGTGCCAGGTCAGTGAGGCATTAGGGTGCCAATTAAGTGGATGAGCGTTTAGGTCAGGTGCTGTCTGGGGGAATTCGGGTGAGTATCAGGGGGTGAGGGTGTGAGGGTGGGAGAGGGTCAGATAGTAGGAGTTTGGTGGAGGGGCAAGGTCAAGAGTGAGGGAGGGAGAGGGTCGGGGTGGGGCAGCAAGGGAGGGGGAATGTCGGGGGCGGGCACTGAGTGTGGGGGTGGGTCAGGTGGTGGAGGTGAGGGTGAGAGAGGCTTAGTGTGTGGAGGTGTTGAATGTGGTGTGTGTGAGGTCAGTGTGTGAAGTTGGGGGAGGGTCAGGTTGTTGGGGGAATGGAGGGGAAGGGGCCAGGTGTGGGGGAGGTAGGGGAGGGTCAGGGTGTGGGGAAAGTGGGAGATGGTCAGGGTTGGGCTTGGGGGAGGGTTAGACTGTGAGGGATGGTGGAGAATTGGGATTTGGGGGCTTGAATGTAGTGTGGGAGGTCAGGGTGTGTCAGGGTTTGAGTTCCCCAGCATCTAGTGTATGTTCTGAATCCTCTAACTTTTCCTGAGTAAACATTGAACTAAACTGAGTTAGTCCACCTGCATCCTTTGACCCTAATAGGATGTGAATAAGTACCTCCTGATCCATCCCATCCCTTTTCATCCTGAATCTCCTGAAACTTCAAACAAATGTTTCCCGTCGTCTTCTCTCGGCTCCACTGAGACGGACTTGTGCGAAATACAGTGTCGATTTACCAGAAAGATTCCTGGATTGTGGGGTAAAACAATGAGGAGAGATTAAACAATGGGGATTTTATTTCCAAAGACAGAGGCTACATTGATGGGGTACTGTGAAATTGGCCAGGAAGTTGTTTTTTTGAGAGTTTAAGCCGTTCCTTTGATGTCTGAGCAGACACATTCCTTTACACTACTGCCAGGAGATGTGCAGACTGACTCCTCCAGTTGAACAGTCATCACTAGTCAAACTTCTGAGTCATCCTCTTTCCACTACCTGTTCCAACGCTCCTTCAATTCTATCAATATCATTAATCCAGCCCTTTTCCCAGTTTCCTGAAACCTGGAATATTTATTTTCCATTCCTGTCCGGAGCCAGGTTTCTTTCAATCCATCCTTTCATCTGAACCTGCTCTTCTCAGATGGGTGAATTTCCAGTGCTCACTATGCTAATGTAAAGCCCACCCTCTAGGTCCATCTTTCACTCAAAACTGTCGCTCACAAAACTGCTAATGTTACCAGAGTAACATCATTCAAATTTTCTCTACGCCCATTGTATGTACTGTATATTTAATTTTGCTATTACGGATAAAACAGTTTCCGTTCCCAGAATATCTGCATTATCTTTACCTGCCTTGGCTTTCCAAGCATCACTCTCACTCCTCCTCAAATTTACCTCCTCGCGCCCAGTGGTTAGCACTGCTGCCTCACAGCACCAGGGACCTGGGTTCAATTCTGGCCTTGGATGAGCATCTGTGTGGAGTTTGCACATTCTCCCTGTGTCTGCATGGGTTTCTTCCCACGTTGGAGAAAGTGAGGTCTGCAGATGCTGGAGAACAGAGCTGAAAATGTGTTGCTGGAAAAGCACAGCAGGTCAGGCAGCATCCAAGGAGCAGGAGAGTCGACGTTTTGGGCATGAGCCCTTCTTCAGGAAGGGCTCATGCCCGAAACGTCGACTCTCCTGCTCCTTGGATGCTGCCTGACCTGCTCCTTTCCTCCCACGGTCCAAAAATGTGCAGATTAGGTGAATTGACCATGCTAAATCACCCATAGTGTTGGGTGCATTAGTCAGGGATAAATATAGGGTAGGGGAATGAGTCTGGGTGAGTTACTCTTTGGAGGGTCAGTGTGGATTTGTTGGGCCAAAGGGCCTGTTTCCATACTGGAGGGAATTTAATCTCACTATCAGAAAATTAGTCATTTCTAGGATTGCTGATGTGGACCAGTATTTGTTGCCCTCGAGAGGGTGGTGGTGAGCTGACTTTCTGAACCACTGCAGTCCACACGCTGTGGGTTGATCCATAAGGCCATTCAAGGAGGGAATTCCAGAATGTTGACCCAGCGACAGTGAAGGAATGGCAATATATTTCCGAGTGATGATGGGGAGTGGCTTGGTGGGGAACCTGCAGAGGGTGGTGTTCCCATGCATCTGCTGCCCTTGCAATCACTTTCATTTCGAAGGACAAGTTTGGTGGGTGCTGTCTAAGGAGCCTTAGTGAATTTCTACAGTGCACCTTGTCGATAGTACACACTGCTGCTATGGAAGGAGAGAGTGGTGAAGGTGATTGATGGAACGGCAATCAGATGGTGAGGGGTGAGACTTTTTGAGTGTGTCCAGAGCTGCACCTATCTGTCCTGATGTCCCTCACTAAGGACACCTGCCTTTCCTTGCATTTATTTCATTGGTTTCAGCATGTCAATGAGATTTCCCCACCCAAACACAATAGCAGGGATATTCCTGGTATCTTGTAGGCAACACAAGATTGTATTCACTGGAGTTTAGAAGATTAAGGGGAGACTTAATAGAGACGTACAAGATAATACATGGCTTGGAAAGGGTGGACGCTAGGAAATTGTTTCCATTAGGCGAGGAGACTAGGACCCGTGGACACAGCCTTAGAATTAGGGGGGGGTAAATTCAGAACAGAAATGCGGAGAAATTTCTTCAGCCAGAGAGTGGTGGGCCTGTGGAATTCATTGCCACAAGGTGCAGTGGAGGCCGGGACGCTAAATGTCTTCAAGGCAAAGATTGATAGATTCTTGTTGTCTCGAGGAATTAAGGGCTACGGGGAGAACGCTGGGAAGTGGAGTTGAAATGCCCATCAGCCATGATTGAATGGTGGAGTGGACTCGATGGGCCGAATGGCCTTACTTCTACTCCTATGTCTTATGGTCAACACACACTTCCGAATTTTCAGTAGTGACCACAAAGAATGTTATTGACCTCAGGAATAATCAGAACTTTCTATGCTCCCCATCACAGTGTCCTTCCATACTGTTCATCTCTCTCTCTTTTGATTGCTCCCTGTTCCCACTCAGAAGGTGCCTGTGTGCTGTGCTTAAACTGTGTGCAATGTCACATCACGAGGTGTGTATAGGGTTTTGGGGTGTGTCAGTGGAGTTAATTCCTGGCAATGAACCCAGATGGAGTTGCTGGCTGAGGGCCCATTGCAGTGAGTCACAAGGGACTCTACAGAAAGCAGGGGATTTCCTGCACCCTATACCGAGAGACAAAGAGAAAGAGACAGAGAGAGAAAACTAATAGGAGACATCAAGATAAGCTACAAAGCCAAAATGTTGCAAGATATGAGACATTCTGAAAAGTAAATGAAGACAATATCCCACTGATCACTGCGTTCCTAAATAGATATTTACAATAATCGCCAAGTAAATGATGGAAATGTTTTAAATTGTTTCCAGACAGTTGGTGAGTCCAGGAATAGTGAGAAATAGCTTTAAGGATTAAATACTGAAGAAAATAGCAACAGGATGGCAGAGTGAGGCAACTTGCATTCATGTGGCACCTTTCCAGTGTAATATCGCAAAGTGCCTCATGGGAGCATATTTAAATTTGACACCATCAAAGCGATGAGCATATACTTGTTGAAATAGGTTGGTACACCTTAAAGAAGCACATTGAGGCAAAGAGGTGGTCAGGGGGAGGGAGGAAATGACAGAGGAGGGTGCTTCAGAGGCTCTGAGTTACCAACCTGCCGAAAGGGTTACACCGGACAGGCCCGAGAGGCCAGAATGAAAGGGGCAGAAATCCCAAAGCCTATGGGGTGGGAAGAGATTCCAGAGTTATGAAAGGGATGGAGCTCTACAGGGATTTAGAAACAGGACAAAACTGCAAGCTAAGCAGCAACAGCTAACTTTACCCATGTTTCTTTACAGATAGTAAAGAAAAGTCATCTGAAGAGATCGAGGGAAGGTAAGTCAGACAAGTACTGACACTGGAGCCAGAGAAATGATAGAAGCGATATTCAGACTTCAACAGAGAAAAGATGAGGATGGTCTAAAGGAGGAGAGAGGATGGAAGGGTTGAGGGAGAGACACACTGGAGAGAGGACGATTGAAACAACTCCACAGAGGCTGGTATCCTGTTACCAAGTCATACTTTCTTTAAACATGGAGAGTCCCTTAACATTGACATGGGGAGTCCCTCAGAGTGACCAGGATGTCAGCCAAGGCTCTGTTTGGACTACTGGAAAAGCGCAGCAGGTCAGGCAGCATCCAAGCAGCAGGAGAATCGATGTTTCGAGCATGTCAATTCTCCTACTCCTTGGATGCTGCCTGACCTGCTGCGCTTTTCCAGCAACACATTTTTAAGCTCTGATCTCCAGCATCTGCAGTCCTCACTTTTCTCCTCTGTTTGGACTAGGCTCGCAGCCCCAATCAGGGGACTCATACTTTATGAGGCTGATCTCATTACAATCAATGTATCTATGACTAACTATGATGTGGGAGGTGACAAAGCATTGACTGGCATTTGGAGCTGGGTGGACATTCCAGTGAAGGGAAGGTGATTTTTGAAAGCAGCAATGATTTGAGGAGAGGGGTGGATAGGAATGAGATAACTGGACACAGGGAGAAGGGGAAAGTAACTGAACCTGGGGTGGGGGACAGGGGGTAGGGAAGAGTGGCTGAACCTGGGATGGTGGGCGCATGACTGATTCCCAGAGTAACTGAACCATGAGGGTGGGGACATGATATGAACCTGAGGGTGGTTGGGGCCTGTAAGAGCTAAGTTGGGGCATTATGTGCAGTTGGGTGCAAAAGGTGCAGATTGAATAGATCCCTCTCCACGTGAAGACCAGGTACAGGAAATGGAGGATCACTGAGGCAGGATCGCTGGTGATGGAGTAATTTGATGAAAGTGTTGAGATCTGGTTCGTGAAACCAGCTCAGGTGGTCATGGTCAGTGAGACAGAGATACAACAAACACTGAGAGAGACTGGGACTGAGGGGAAGGGATCCTCAATACATTAGGCAGCCTGGACATTATCACTGTAATCAAAGGGAAATGTTTCTTCATATATCCACCATCCTTCATAGTTTTGCACATCTCAATCAAGTCCCCTCTCAATCTCCTCTGCTTTGAGGAAGACATGCCCATGTCCAATCACTCTTCATCACTGCTACTGTCAAAATCCAGGGTTAGTACAGAGGAAGCGCTGAACCATTGGAGGGTCAGTGCTGAGAGCGTGCTGTACTATTGGAGGTTCAGTATGGAGGGAATGCTGTATTGTTAGAGGGTCAGTACAGAAGAGAGTGCTGCACTATCAGAGGATCAGTTCTGAGGGAGTGCTGCACTGTCAGAGGATCAGTACTGAGGGAGTGCTGCACTGTCGGAGGGTCAGTACTGAGGGAGTGCTGCACTGTCAGAGGGTCAGTACTGAGGGAGTGCAGCACTGTCAGAGGGTCAGTACAGAGGGAGTGCTGCACCGTCAAAGGGTCAGTACTGAGGTAGTGCTGTACTGTCAGAGGGTCATTGATGAGGGAGTGCTGCACTGTCAAAAGGTCAGTACTGAGGTAGTGCTGTACTGTCAGAGGGTCATTGATGAGGGAGTGCTGCACGTTCAGAGGATCAGTGCTGAGGGAGTGCCTCACTTTCAGAGAGTCAGTACTGAGGGGGGGCGGCACTGTCATTGGGTCACACTGAGGGAGAGTTGCACTGTCAAAACATGTGAGAGCGTATTTGTGCCTGAGAGAGGGTGAGTGGGGAAGCATGTGTGAAAGAGTAAATATAATGGTGAAGATGTGGGTGTGTGTGTCAGAGACAGCAGGAGGTTGTGCAAGTGTTTGAGGTTACAATGTGAGCATCTGATAGTGTTTGTGAGTGCTCATGGGATAGAATCTGAGGGAGTGATTTTGAGAAAGCCATTGCACATAGTTATTGGGTGGGGGGTGTGTGAGTGAGTGTGAGAGAAGAGTGTTGTGTAAGAGGTAATCTGTTTATATGACAGTGTGTGTAAATTATGTGTGTGTGTGTGTAGGTGGGTAGGAGGGAGTGTATGAGAGAGTAACTTTGTGCAACAGTGTGTGTAAAAGAATGAGAATATAATGGAGAATGTCAGAGTATGAGCTAAAGAGTCTTTTGTGAGAAAGTGCATGAATGAGTGAGAAAAGAGAGTGAGAGATAGAGAGTGCAGGAGAGTGAGAGAGAGAGAGAGAGAGAGAGAGACAGCATGACTGACTGTGAAGGAGAGTGAGTGTGATGGAGAATATAAGCCTGTATCTTGTCAGGCAGACTCAGGCTGTGGGTTTGGGTTGTCAGCCTGTAATCTGACAGACAAAGCCAGGTTGTGGGTGTGTATCCTGTCAGTGATCAGCCTGCATCTTGTCTCGCCTGTATTGTGTCAGTCGTTAGCCTGTATCTTGTCAGCCTGTACCACAACAATTTTGTCAGTTGTCACCCTGCATCTGACAGACTCAAGGCAGAGAACTGTGAATTGCGATGCACACTATTCTTTTCCATATTTGTAGAATTTATTCAGTACATTCCTTGACCCTGACTTGCTGCAGCTGTTCGCCAAAACAAACTTTCTTGGAGAGTGGTTAAACCAGACTGATCTCTCATCGATCAATCAGCCTCCAATCACAGCTCACTACCTGATTTGGGGAACAGCAAGAATCTGAAGCAAACACACTGTGTTTTGACTGCTGGTCGATGCGAGAAATCAACTTTTCATTGAGAGAGAAACAGAGACGGAGAGAGACAGATATAGAAAAAGAGACAGAAACACAGAGAGAGAGAAAGACATGGAGAGACAGTGAGAGAGAAGAAGAGGGAGACATAGAGAGAGAGAGAGCTGGAGAATACAAGGAGAAAGACTGGGGAAAGAAAGAGATAGAAAAAAACAGTAGTAAACAGATTAAAATAATTCAGATAAAGGACCTCTGGGACAGATAGAGGGAGACAGACAAACAATGCTGACATATCCTGAGGCGAAACAGGCTGGGATTTTGCCTTTAATTGATATTGAAGGCATCCTGCATATTAACATTTAACTGAAAATGTGTTGCTGGAAAAGCGCAGCAGGTCAGGCAGCATCCAAGGAGCAGAAGAATCAATGTTTCGGGCATGAGCCCTTCTTCAGGAATCATGCCCGAAACATCGATTCTCCTGCTCCTTGGATGCTGCCTAACCTATTGCGCTTTTCCAGCAACACATTTTCAGCTCTGATCTCCAACATCTGCAGTCCTCACTTTCTCCTATTAACGTTTCACCCTTTGCTCTTGAGTTTATTTTAAAAAAAACAGTTTCAATAACGAGATGCCGGTATTAATGGCTAAGCCAGCATTCATTGCCTGTCCCTAGAATTAATCACATTGCTGTGAGTGAGGAGTCAAACATATTCCACCCTCCCCCAAAAGGAATGAGTGAACCAAATGGGGCATTATGACAGTCAATCACCATTAGGCTAGCTTTTAATCGAGACTTTTAATCAAATTCAAGTTTCATCATCTGATATGCTGGGATTTGAAGCCATGTCCTCAGAATAATATTCTGGTGTTTTGGATTATGAGTCCACTGACATTTCCACTGCACCAGTGCATCCCCAATACCTCAGGCTTTCCAATGCCTGATGTGAATGTACAGGTGGACATACAGGCAGTTCATCAGGATGGCCAGGGACAAAGCAGAATATTGTCAATATACCTGAAGGTCCCAATGGCTGTTCCTGGAGCTGCTGTAGCCTTTAAAAGATTGGTGTATTCCCATCAGGAAAAAGCCCTAAAACAACTGGAGACACTTGGGAAAGTACAATGTGCTACCTTGAATCTGTGACTTGTTTCTTTATAAATATGCACCGCTGTTAACCTATTTTAGTACTGTTCACAATCTCCAGGAGATGACATGCATTTTCCCATTCACTCAGCCTCTCTAAAACACACTGAGACATCTCTGCATCCTCCTTACACCTCACTCTCCCACCCAGCTTTCTCCCTGCAAATTCTGCACCACTTTGCTATCTTTCTTTTTTGCCCCATCTCAACTATCTCTCTGTCCCTCATCTCTGCTGTTTTTGTATCTGACTCTTCCTGTCTTTTTTTATCTCTCTCCCTCTTTTCTGCTGTCTTTCATTTTGGCCATGTCTCAGCTCTCTTTCACTCTCATGTCTGTTGTCTCTATATCTCTCTTCTTTTTCTCTCCCTAGTGCGCTCTCTCTCTCTCTCTCTCTACCTGTCTCCCCCTCATCTCTGCTGTCTTGATATCTGTCTTCTTCCTGTCTCTATCTCTCCTCTGTGCAGTCTCTCTCTCTCTCTCTCTGTGTTTTCTCTGCTGTGTGTGTGTCTCTCTTTCCCCACCCCACCCCCATCTCTGCTGTGTGTGCCTCTCTCCCCCACCCATCCCTGCTGTGTGTGTGCCTCTCTCTCCCCCCATCCCTGCTGTGTGTCTCTCTCTCCCCCCCATCTCTGCTGTGTGTGTGTCTCTCCCCCCCATCTCTGCTGTGTGTGTCTCTCTCTCCCTCCATCTCTGCTGTGTGTGTGTCTCTCTCCCCCCCATCTCTGCTGTGTGTGTCTCTCTCTCTCTCCATCTGTGCTGTGTGTGCCTCTCTCCCCCCCCCATCTCTGCTGTGTGTGTGTCTCTCTCCCCCCCCCCATCTCTGCTGTGTGTGTGTCTCTCTCCCCCCCATCTCTGCTGTGTGTGCCTCTCTCTCCCCCCTCCATCTCTGCTGTGTGTGCCTCTCTCTCCCCCCTCCATCTCTGCTGTGTGTGTCTCTCTCCTCCCCCATCTCTGCTGTGTGTGTCTCTCTCCCCCCATCTCTGCTGTGTGTGCCTCACTACCCCCCATCTCTGGTGTTTGTCTCTCCCTCCCATCTCTGCAGTGTGCACCTCTCTCTCTCCCCCCATCGCAGCTGTGTGTGTCTCTCTCCCCCCAATCTCTGCTGTGTGTACCTCTCTCCCCCCTATCCCTGCTGTATGTCTCTCTCCCCATCTCTGCTTCGTGTGTGTCTCTCTCCCCCCATCTCTGCTGTATCTCTCTCTCTCCCACCCGCCTCTGTTGTGTGTGCCTCTCTCTCCCCCCATCTCTGTTGTGTGTACCTCTCTACCCCCTTCTCTGCTGTGTGTGCCTCTCTCTTCTCCCCCATCTCTGCTGCGTGTGCCTCTCTCTTCTCCCCCATCTCTGCTGCGTGTGCATCTCTCTCTCCCCATCTCTGCTGTGTGTGTCTCTCTCTCCACCCCCCCATCTCTGCTGTATCTCTCTCTCTCTACACCCCCCCATCTCTGCTGTATCTCTCTCTCTCCCCCACTCTCTGCTGTGTGTGCCTCTCTACCCCCATCTCTGCTGTGTGTTCCTCTCTCTCCCCCCATCCCTGCTGTGTGTGCCTCTCTCTTCCCCCATCCCTGCTGTGTGTGCCTCTCTCTCCCCCCATCCCTGCTGTGTGTGCCTCTCTCTCCCCCCGTCTCTGCTGTGTGTGCCTCTCTCTCCCCCCGTCTCTGCTGTGTGTGCCTCTCTCTCCCCCCGTCTCTGCTGTGTGTGCCTCTTTCTCCCACCAACTCTGCTGTGTTACCTCTCTCCCCCCTATCCCTGCTGTATGTCTTTCTCCCCATCTCTGCTTCGTGTGTGCCTCTCTCTCCCCCCATCTCTCCTGTGTGTGTCTCTCTCTCCACCTCCCCATCTCGGCTGTGTGTGCCTCTCTACCCCCTTCTCTGCTCCGTGTGCCTCTCTCCCCCCCCCCATCTCTTCTGTGAGTACCTCTCTTCCCCCATCTCTGCCATGTGTCTCACCCCCCCATCCCTACTGTGTTTGCCTCTCTCTCTCTCCCCATCCCTGCTGTGTGTGCCTCTCTCTCTCTCCCCCATCCCTGCTGTGTGTGCCTCTCTTCCCCCCCCATCTCTGCTGTGTGTGTGTCTCTCTCTCTCTCCCCCATCTCTGCTGTATCTCTCTCTCTCTCTCCCCATCTCTGCTGTGTGTGCCTCTCTCTCTCTCTCCCCCATCTCTGCTGTGTGTGCCTCTCTCTCTCTCGCCCCCATCCCTGCAGTGTGTGCCTCTCTCCCCTCCCCATCCCTGCAGTGTGTGCCTCTCTCTCCTCATCTCTGCTGTGTGCGCCTCTCTCTCCCCCCATACCTGCTGTGTGTGCCTCTCTCCCCCCATCTCTGCTGTGTGTGCCTCTCTCCCCCCATCTCTGCTGTATGTCTCTCTCCCCCCCTCTCTGCAGTGTGCGCCTCTCTCTCCCCCCATACCTGCTGTGTGTGCCTCTCTCCCCCATCTCTGCAGTGTGTGCCTCACTACCCCCCATCTCTGCTGTGTGTATCTCTCTCCCCCCATCTCTGCTGTGTGTGCCTCACTACCCCCCATCTCTGCAGTGTGCGCCTCTCTCTCCCCCCATACCTGCTGTGTGTGCCTCTCTCCCCCATCTCTGCAGTGTGTGCCTCACTACCCCCCATCTCTGCTGTGTGTATCTCTCTCCCCCCATCTCTGCTGTGTGTGCCTCACTACCCCCCATCTCTGCTGTGTGTGCCTCACTACCCCCCATCTCTGGTGTTTGTCTCTCCCTCCCTCTCTGCCTCCCATCTCTGCAGTGTGCGCCTTTCTCTCTCCCCCCATCGCAGCTGTGTGTGTCTCTCTCCCCCCTATCCCTGCTGTATGTCTTTCTCCCCATCTCTGCTTCGTGTGTGCCTCTCTCTCCCCCCATCTCGGCTGTGTGTGCCTCTCTCTCCCCCCATCTCTCCTGTGTGTGTCTCTCTCTCCACCTCCCCATCTTGGCTGTGTGTGCCTCTCTACCCCCTTCTCTGTTGTGTGTACCTCTCCACCCCCCTTCTCTGCTCCGTGTGCCTCTCTCCCCCCCATCTCTTCTGTGAGTACCTCTCTTCCCCCATCTCTGCCATGTGTCTCACCCCCCCATCCCTACTGTGTTTGCCTCTCTCTCTCTCCCCATCCCTGCTGTGTGTGCCTCTCTCTCTCCCCCATCCCTGCTGTGTGTGCCTCTCTTCCCCCCCATCTCTGCTGTGTGTGCCTCTCTCTCTCTCCCCCATCTCTGCTGTATGTCTCTCTCCCCCCATCTCTGCAGTGTGTGCCTCACTACCCCCCATCTCTGCTGTGTGTACCTCTCTCCCCCCATCTCTGCTGTGTGTACCTCTCTCCCCCCATCTCTGCTGTGTGTACCTCTCTCCCCCCATCTCTGCTGTGTGTGCCTCACTACCCCCCATCTCTGGTGTTTGTCTCTCCCTCACTCTCTGCCTCCCATATCTGCAGTGTGCGCCTTTCTCTCTCCCCCCATCGCAGCTGTGTGTGTCTCTCTCCCCCCCATCTCTGCTGTATGTCTCTCTCCCCATCTCTGCTGTGTGTACCTCTCTCCCCCCATCTCTGCTGTGTGTACCTCTCTCCCCCCATCTCTGCTGTGTGTGCCTCACTACCCCCCATCTCTGGTGTTTGTCTCTCCCTCACTCTCTGCCTCCCATATCTGCAGTGTGCGCCTTTCTCTCTCCCCCCATCGCAGCTGTGTGTGTCTCTCTCCCCCCCATCTCTGCTGTATGTCTCTCTCCCCATCTCTGCTGTGTGTACCTCTCTCCCGCCCCATCTCTGCTGTGTGTCTCTCTGCCTCCCACTCTGCAGAGTGTGTCTCTCTCTCCCCCCATCTCTGCTGTGTGTGCCTCTCTCTCCCCCCCATTTCTGCTGTGTGCGTCTCTCTCTCTCTCCACCCCCCCATCTCTGCTGTATCTCTCTCTCCCCCCCCTCTCTGTTGTGTGTACCTCTCTACCCCCATCTCTGCTGTGTGTGCCTCTCTCTCCACCCCCCCATCTCTGCTGTATCTCTCTCTCCCCCTCTCTGTTGTGTGTACCTCTCTACCCCCATCTCTGCTGTGTGTGTGTGTGTCTGTCTCTCTCTCTCTCTCTCTCTCTCCCCCATCTCTGCTGTGTGTGCCTCTCCCTCCCACGTCTCTGCTTCTAGCTCTACTCTGTGTCCCTGGTATTGCAGCCTCTCCCCTCCTGTCCAATCCCTCTCTTCCCTTCCTGCTTCTTTTTTTAACTTCCCCCTGAGGTGTGTTCAGCGTGTACCTCGCCCCTCCCTTTCTGGGCACCTTCCACCCACCCATCAGGCTGTGTGAAAGGGAGATTGTTCAAATCGCTCGGCTGCTGGTCTGAGGCAAGTACGCGCCTGCACTTACTCAACCAGATCTTTTACAGTTCTACCCAGGTCCTATCCAGCCAGGAGGTAAATTCCAACACACTGCAGTCATCTCACCACCACCGACGTTCTGGCTTGTCTTCAAAATACTCAGTGCCTCTTGGGAGTGTGTTGTGAGTTTAAGCCGAGCCCCTTGGTATCTAAAGTTAGCACAGACTGGCTAAAAATAGTCCTCCATGTCAGAAAGTACAAGCAGAATGAGAGTCACTTTCTCATCGGTTCCAGGGAGTTGAACAAAGCTTTTTTTCTCTCTCTCTCGCAACAAGCCTGGCTTTAACGAGCAACTGCTTAAATAAACAGGAAGTTTTAGTCACTATGTGATCTTTGACGTCAGTTGTGAAGGCATCAAACTTACTGACCACAGTGGGAGCTCTGACACTCAGGGAGAGAGCAAGTCGGAAAGAGACAGAAACAGAGACTCGTTTCCTCCAGCCAGTGCTCAAATGGTAACTACCTGAGAGTGTGAGGGAGTGAGCAAGCGGCAAGGCAAGTGCTTTCGAACCTGTCTGCGGGCCTGCCCCACACACGCTGGGTTGAGTCTCTCTTCCCCTGGTCAGTCAGCAGAGAGTCTTGTGCTGGGAGTTCTGACAACGTGTTCCAAGATTGCGGCCTTCCACAGGTAGGTCCAGGCCTGTACCCGTCAGGGGGTTGGGAGGGTGACACGACATAACACTCCCTGAGCTTGACATTTCATCATCGAACTTTCCCCAACTGGCTGTGTTCAAGTCTAGGGGTGGGTGGGGGAATGATTCCCTCCCGTCTGCTGCTACTGCTACTGCTACTCCAACTGGTGTCAATGTGAGAGAGAAGGCAGGTCACTGAGGGGGAAGGTGGGGTTGAGGGTTAACGGGTGAAACTCTCGTTAGAGTTCAGTTCTAATGGGGGAAAGTTGAAGGTTAAGGGGGGCTTTGGGGAATGGAAATCATGGTTCACCAATTTAGAAGATGTCTCTCTGAAGGAGCATCATGTGCTGGAGATTAGGGAGGGGGGAAGTACTTTGCCACGGGGATTTAGATTTCCAGATGCAACTTGATGGGATTGACTGTAGGCCCCTCAATTAGATTAGATTACTTAGTGTGGAAACAGGCCCTTCGGCCCAACAAGTCCACACCGACCCTCCGAAGAGCAACCCACCCCTTCACCTAACACTACGGGCAATTTAGCCTGGCCAATTCACCTAACCTGCACATCGTTGGACTGTGGGAGGAAACCCATGCAGACACGGGAAGAATGTGCAAAGTCTGCCCGAGGCAGGAATTGAACCCAAGTCTCTGGTGCTGTGAGGCAGCAGTGCTAACCACTGTGCCACCGTGCTGTAGTGAGAGGGAAACTGAGAACCAAATATGCAGAGAGATCTCAAATATATGTTGAGAATGTTGTCATGGTAGGGTACAGTATTTTAATTTTCCAAACATTGGCTGGGACTGCCATAGTGTTAATGTTTGGATTATGAAAAACTTGTTAAACGTTTTCAAGAAGGTTTTCTTTATCAATATGTAAATGTTCTTGCTGGAGAGTATGGAGAAGTTGACTGTGCAGTTCTGGTTGCCCAGTCATTAGGAGGAATATTACTAAACAGGAGGGGTTCACAAAAGATTTACCGTGATGTTTCCGGGAATGGATGGTTTGAGATACAGTAATAGTAGGCTGAAAAAGCCGGGACTTTTTATCATTGAAGTGTAGAAGGTTGAGGGATGACCTTTATTGAGGTTTATAAGATCATAAGGTGAATGACAAAGTTTTTCCCCCCCCCTACGGTGGAAGAGTGCAAACTGAAGAGGGGAAATGAGAAGGGTTTTAGAAAGGACTGTGTGTGTGTGTGTGTGTGTGTGCGGGGCGGGGCGGGGGGGGGGGGGGGTTGGAACATTTTTACACACAGAGCAGTTTGTGTGTGGAACGATTTGCCAGAGAAAGTGTTGGACGCGGGTACAGTTACAGCACTTAAACAACATATGGATAAGTTCATGAATAGGAAAGATTTGGAGGTATATGGGCCAAAAACATGCAGGTGGGACGAGTTTAATTTGTGAACATGGTCCACGTAGATTGGTTAGACCAAAGAGTCTGCTTCTGTGCTGTATGACTCTAAGTGGGACTTGTTTAGTTTGAGAAACTTAATTAGCATGGACGAGTTGGGCCGAAAGATCTGTTTCTGCGTTGTGTGATTCTGTGACTAGGTGTCATTATAGAAGCTTATTGTGCAAAGTAGGATCTCATGGTATAGGGGATGGATAGGGAGTTGGCTGGCTGGCGGGAACAGAGTATGCAGAAATAGGTCTTTTTCTGGTTAGCGCAACGTGGCAAGTTGATCATTATTTCCCACTGGCAGCTCCTCTGGGCCCCAAGCTTTTAATAATTTATATCGGTGACTTAGACAAGGGGAATGATGGTATGGGACCGAAATTTGCAGTCAGTATAAAGATAGGTGAGAAAGGATGCTGTGGGGAAAAAAAAGAATGAAAATGGTGCAGACAGGTACAGACAGGTCGAGTGAGGAGGCAAATGTCTGCCAGGTCGAATTTAATATGAGAAAATGTGATATTCACCAGCAGAAATTTCAAAAGCAGAATTTTAAGCAGAAAACAACTACAGCATTCTGAGCTGCAGATTGAGTGCACAAGTCATACATTAGTATGCAGGGACAGCATAATTCAAGAGGGTTAGTGAGATGTTACATATTATTACGAGGAATTGAACATGAAAGTAAGGATGTTCTGTTCAGTTACACAGAGCATTGGTGAGACCACATCTCACATACTATTCTGGTTCTCCTTAATTAAGGAATGATATCAATATATTGGAAGCAGTTTAGAGGAGTCTTACTGGATTGATATCTGGAATGAGTGGTTTGGATAAGAAATAAGAACAGGAGTGGGCTATTCGGCCCATTGACCCCGCGCTGTTGTTGTGGCTGATCCAATATTCCTTACATCCACATTCCTGCCCTTTCTCCATAACCCGTGATTTCCTCTACTAATCAAGAACCTACGTATCTAAGCCTTAAATATGCATTTACAGCACATTTTGTTTTAACTGGCACCTTCTGAGCCAGCACTCTCGATGAACTGGAAAAAATTATATCCCTGAAATACCAGACATTTGCCATATCCTCATGACCTCCATGATGTCTGAGTAGTCAGTTGAGTGCGAGTGAGAAGGTTTTTTGCAGGTGCTTTATTTGAAGACAGGTTACACCCGAAATGTCGACTTCCCCACCTCCTGATGCTGCCTATGTTCTTCCAGCCTCCTGCCTGTCTGGATTCCAGCATCTGCAGTTTTGTTTTGTCTCTGACAGTGTTTTATTTGAAACACAGTTGCATTATTTTAGTGATTTATACTGCAAATAAAGTGTAACAGTTGATGTGTATACCGCCAGTATTACATCTCTATGACTTCAAATGTGTTTTTACATAGATTGTGTGGACCTCTGGACCAACCAGAATATTTGATCAACTGGCAGACTCCTTAGCCCATAGGTGCTAGATAATCAAAAGGTTGCTGTATATATAAATTTCCTTATGAAAAGATGTTGAACATGCTGGACTTGTTTTCACTGGAGTTTAGAATAATAATTTGACTGAAGTCTGTAAGATCTTGCACGGTCTCGACCAGATGGATGGGGAGCAGATGTTTCCTCTTGAACAGGGAGCTGCTGTTTGACGATTAGGATTGAGATGAGATTTTCTTTTCTTTTTCTCAGGGGATTGTGCAGCTTGCAAGTCTCTGCCTCAGACAGCAGTGGAAGTGGCATAACTTAAAGGCAGAGAGTGATAGATTCTTCTCAGGTCAGGGAATTATGAGTTATCAGAGGCAGATGGCATTGTGGGGATGGAAACACAAACCGATCAGCCATGATCCCATTGGGTTGGGGAGAAAGCTCAAGGAGTGAATGGTCTACTTCTATATGTTCGTGTGGGTGGATGCTGGATAGGTGAGGCTAAGAGTGATGGGGGTGGTTGAAGATGATGGAGGGTGTGGTGATTGAGGGATAAGGTGAGGCTGAGGGTAATGGGGGTGAGATGAGGCTGAGAGATATGAGAGAGAGGTCTCCAGAATGTGAAGTGCAGGTGGGATTGCGAGAGGTAGCTGGGGTAGGAAGGATTGAGGGAAATGGAAGGTTGGTGCGTTGGCGGGGTATGTTTAGAATGTGGAGTTGAGTAAATGGGGGATATGAGGCATTGGTTTAGTTGACGGTTATGGAGCAGGTGAGGCTGAGGGTGATTGTGGGGGGCAGGTGAGACTAAGAGTGATGGGCTAGTTGAGGATGATGGGAATGCATGAGGCTGAGGATAATTGGGGGAGGGGATGAGACTGAGGATTATGTAGGCTGGGAGTGAATGGGGTAGGTGAGGCAGCGAGTGATTTGTGGGGTGGGGGAGGCAGCAAGTGATTTTGATTGGGGGGGTGAGGACGCGAGTGATTTTTGGTGGGGGAGAGGGTGGTTGGTAGGTGAGGCTGCAAGTGATGAGGGGGTAGATAAGACTGAGGATTGTGGGGACTGAGGCCGAGGGTGATTGGGGGGAAGATGAGCCGAGGGTGTTTTGGGACGCGGGGGAGTTGGGTGAGGCCAAGGGTGAATCTGTGGCAGCAGTGGAGGCCAAGGGTGACTGGGGGCTCAGTGAGATTGAGGATTATAGAGGCTGAGGCTGAGTGGGATTGGGGAGGTAGGTGAGGCCAAGACTGATTGGGATATAGGTGAGCCTGAGGATCATGGCGGCTGAAGCTTGGAGTGATTGGGGATGGAGGTGATGCCAAGGGAGATGGGGATGGAGGGGAAGCTGAGGGTGATTGGCAGGGGTCAGTGAGATTGAGGGTGATTGGTGGGAGTGTGTCAGGTTCAAGGTGATTGGGGGCTGAGAGTGACTGGGGAGAATGGTTAATGCTGAGAGTGATTCTGGGCTCGGGTGAGACTGGGGATTATGGGAGCTTAGGCTGAGGGGGATTGTGGGAGGTAGGGGAGCTCGAGGGTGATTGGTGGAGGTAGGGGAGCTCGAGGGTGATTGGTGGAGGTAGGGGAGCTCGAGGGTGATTGGTGGAGGTAGGGGAGCTCGAGGGTGATTGGTGGAGGTAGGGGAGCTCGAGGGTGATTGGTGGAGGTAGGGGAGCTCGAGGGTGATTGGTGGAGGTAGGGGAGCTCGAGGGTGATTGGTGGAGGTAGGGGAGCTCGAGGGTGATTGGTGGAGGTAGGGGAGCTCGAGGGTGATGTGGGTAGATGCAGCCGAGAGTGATTGGGTTGGAGGTAGGTGAAGCCAGGGTGATTGCATTGGGCGGTCGTAGTTGAGGCCGAGGGAAATGGAGGGATGAGGTAGCTGAGGCCGAGGAAGATGGAGGGGGTGAGGGAGTGGTGTGGTGCGGCTGACTGTACTGGGGCCATGAGGTGGGCTGAGGGTGATTTTTGGGGGGAGTAGGTGAGGGTAATGAGTTTAGGTGTGGCTGAGGAAAATGGAGGTTAGGTGAGGGTGATCGTGGTTTGGTGAGGCTGAGGATAATTGTGGGCGAGGAGATAAGGCTGATTTGGTTAGTTGAGGTGTGGCTGAGGGTGATTTTTGGGGGTGAGGCTGAGGGATATGAAAGAGGTTTGAAGGAAACAAAGTGCTGGGAGGATTGTGCAATATGGGAGGCAGCTGGGATAGGAAGGATTGAGGAAAATGCAGGGTTGATCAGTTTGTGGGGTATGTGGAGGAAGTGGATTTGAGTAAATTGGGGTTTTGGAGGCTTGAGGGATATGAGGCATCAGTATAGCTGATGATCAAGGGGTAGGTGAGGCTGAGGACAATTGTGGATGAATAGGTGAGGACTGAGGCTTGGTGTAGGTGAGGCAGAGGATGATTGAGGAGGTTAGGTAAGGCTGAAGGTGATGGAGATAGGGGTGAGACTGAGGGTGACAGGGTAGGTGAGGATAATGAGGGGCTATGTGAGGCAGAGGGTGATGGTGGTCTAAGTTAGGTGATGGGGTATATCTGAGGCTGAAGGTTATGGGGATTTAGGCGAGTCTGTATGTTATGGGGGGGTCCAGGCCAGGCTGAAGGATAGGAGAGAGAGGTAGGTTTCACCGATATGAAGTACAGGTTGGGTTCTGGGATATGTAAGGTAGGTAGGGATGAGGGCTGCAGGGGTTTGATGGACATAACGAGTCAATGCGGTTGAGGGACATGGCGGGGTAAGGCTGAATGAGAGATATGATGAGTGGATTTGCGGAAGAGGGGATTGGAGGAAGGATGGTTGGGATTGTTGGATATGAAGTGTAACTATGATGAGGGATGCAAGGTTTATTTGGAAGCACTAGCTTTTGGAGTGCTGCTCCTCCATCACAAGTGGCGCTCTGAAAGCTAGTGTTTCCAAAAAAAAACCTGTTGGACTATAACCTGGTCATAGAGTCACAGAGATGTACAGCATGGAAACAGACCCTTCGGTCCAACCTGTCCATGCCATCCAGATATCCCAACCCAATCTAGTCCCACCTACCAGCACCCGGCCCATATCCCTCCAAACCCTCCCTATTCATATACCCATCCAAATGCCTCTTAAATGTTGCAATTGTACCAGCCTCCACCACTTCCTCTGGCAGCTCATTCCATACATGTACCACCCTCTGTGTGGAAAAAGTTGACCCTTAGGGTCTCTTTTATATCTTTCCCCTCTCACCTTAAACCTATGCCCTGTAGTTCTGGACTCCCCGACCCCAGGGAAAAGACTTTGTCTATTTATCCTATCAGTGCCTCTCATAATTTTGTAAACCTGTATAAGGTCACCCCTGTGATTTTTTTTTTAAAAACCTTTGTCCACCCCAGTCTACCACCTCCACGAGGGAGCAGTGGGAACGAGGGGTTAAGATAATGGGAACAAAAGGAAATAATTCAGTCCCTCGAGCATGGTCTACCAATTGGTGAGAACATGGCTGTAAATGTGTTGCTGGAAAAGCGCAGCAGGTCAGGCAGCATCCAAGGAACAGGAGAATCGACGTTTCGGGCATGAGCCCTTCTTCAGGAAGATGGCTGACCTGTATCCTCACTGCCAGGTTTCCAAACCTCTTAATGGTGTCGAATATGAGCAAGTTCAGCTTTCAAATTATTGCTTGGACTTTGTTGTGGGCAAGAGTTTCCGACTCCCCATTACCCTTTGTGATGGGGTGTTTCTTAGTTTCACTCCTGAATGGGCAGATTCCTGTGGGCCCCTCTTCAGTACAGATATCTTCTCTTCCTTTCAAAATCCCAACAGCCTCGATCAAATCACTGAAACCTTTTGTACTGCAGAGAATGAAGCCTTGTTTATTGAATCTCTTTTGATCATCCAAGTGATAGCTGTTGTGCCTAAACTACATCCTATTTAATATATTGCTAAGGTGTGGCTGACAAAACTGATCTCCATGTTCCAGATGTGCTTGAATTAGGAGAATGTACAGCCAAAGCAAATTTTCCCTTTTTTAATTCTAGCCCCAAAATCATATAGGCAAAATTTCCAATGCCCTTCTAATCGTTTTTGTGATCAATGTATAGAGTCACACAGCATCAAAACAGGTCCTTTGGTTCAACTCATCCACGCTATCACAAAGCTAGTCCCTTTTATCCCCCCTAAAAGCTGTTTGTTGGCTCAAGGAGACTCCATCCTTGATTTTTTTTCAGAGGGGTAACAAACCAGGCCGGGCTCCGATCAGTCTGCTTTGGTACAGAGATGAAAAGGGTTTTGAGCGGTCCTTTTGCTCATATGTAAACGGAGGAGACTTCAGGCCAAAGTGGTCATGTTTTAGAAGTGACCGGTAGAATGAAAAGGGAGTGGTCAGCTGTCTAGCTGAGCAGTTTTCAGTCCAGAACTGGTTGGGAGTTCAACAGTGAGCTGTGTGGAAACCGTTTCTTCTGCCCTTCTGACTTCAACCTGTAAGCATCTGGCCCTTTTTGTAGTGTGCTTTAAAGGGGGTTTGCTCATTGGAATTGTTGCATGTATTCGGAACAGCATACTTAAGTCTGCTTTGGACAGACTGTGTTCTGTAGGGGTTCTTTATTCAGTTATAGAGTCAAGAGATGTACAGCACAGAAACAGACCCTTCGGTCCAACTCTGGTCCATGCCTACCAGATATCCCAACCCAATCTAGTCCCACCTGCCAGCACCCGGCCCATATCCATCCAAACCCGTCCTATTCATATGCCCATCCAAATGTATTTTAAATGTTGTCATTGTACCAGTTTCTACCACTTCCTCTGGCAGCTCATTCCACGTACGCACCACCCTCTGTGTGAAAAGGTTGCTACTCAGGTCTCTTTTATATCTTTCCCCTCTCACCCTAAACCTATGCCCTTTAGTTCTGGTCTCCCCAGGGAAAAAGCCTTGTCTATTTATCCTATCCATGCCCCTCATGATTTTATAAATCTCTATAAGGTCACCCCTCAGCCTCTGAAGCTCCAGGGAAAACAGTCCCATGCTGTTCATTCTCTCCCTATAGCTCAAATCCTCCAACCCTGGCAACATCCTTGTAAATCTTTTCTGAATCGTTTCAAGTCTCAGAACATCCTTCTGAGAGAAAGGAGACCAGAATTGCATGCAATATTCCAACAGTGGCCTAACCAATGTCCTGTACAGCCACAACATGACCTCCCAATTCCTGTACTCAAAACTCAGACCAATAAAAGAAAGCATACCAAACACCACCTTCACTATCCTATCTACCTGTGACTCCACTTTCTGTTCTTCATGTTTCATTGTGTAATTCTGCGAATAAACTTTTTGTCTGTTTTAAAACCTGATAGTCAATCTCGCTAACTTAATCCAGGTAATTTTCACTGTACACTTACCGAAACAAATTGCAAAGTATGGTCTGGGCTGCCTGCTTAAGGATGTTTTGAGTGGTCTGGGCTAGTCCATAACAGCGCCGAACAAATATTCTAAACTATTCTAGTCTAATTTGCTAGCATTTGCCGTATCCCTCTAAACCTTTCCTATTCATATACCCATCCAGATGCCTTTTAAATGTTGTAATTGTATCAGCCTCCTCCTCTTCCGCTGGCAGCTCATTCCACACACACACACCATTTAAGGTATCTGTGGTTGGCAAACACCAACTCTCTCTGGGCTGTCACAGTTTGCAGGAACCGTTCACTCCTGTGTCCTCAGTTGGTGGTGTTGCACCCACCATGTTGAGCCGCTTGGTGCAATAATTTTGTCTATCACTGTCTTGGAGTTGAGGAATTTGACTGTTTTAATGTGTTTATTAAAGTCGGTTAGAATGTTAAATACAGTGAAACATTTAAAATAGACTTTTGTGCACTGACGTTCATTATGTCCTTCCTGAATAAGTGCAATCCCATTACCGCTGTACTCTGTCATCTCACCAACCTCCTAACTCTGTCAATAATTATCCATTCATTCAATAGTTTTAGCTAATAGTCTTTGTTTTATGTCAAACATCCTTGAATGCCTTCTGGAAATCCGAGTAGTTTACCTCAGAAATTCTTCTGTCTCCTAATCACTAATAGCACTGAGAGAGTCCACTCACCCCCTACATTGGCCCCCTGTGGAGCAATCAGTCAGTCCCATTTCCCCACTCTCCCCCCGTTACTCTGCAAGATTATTTCCTGCCAGAATCTGTCCACTTGCCTTTTGAAATTATTCATTGAATCCAACTCTTTTGGGCAGTGAGTTCCAGTTCATTACACTGCTTGATCCATGGAGAGCAACCTCAGCTTCTCCATCTGAACTCTGTCACTAAAACCCCTTATCACTGGACCCGTTCTGGTAAATCTCTCCCAAACACTTGAGGACGCTCACATCATTAAGAGATCTCTTCACCTTGATAAATCCATGTGGAGTCTGTCAGATTAGTTGAAGTGTCTTTAAGTGCCCACTCACTACATTTTTAACTAGATACTCCACAGGAGATGTTCAATAAATAAATTTGTAATTTCTCTCGCACCTTCCTTAATGAATGGAATTCCATCAGCAGTTTTCCAATCTAAGATGGTTAAAGTATCTGCAGGTTCCTCACTTCCTTCAAAACCCTGGGTTGGAATTGACCAAATCCTTGGAGTTTCTCAGTCTTGAGGTATTATTTATCTCACACTACTTTACCGATTTGCGTTAATTTTAGTTAATTCTGGTCTTCAGTTCATAGCTAATTTCCCAGCGTTGTCAGTTTCATTATCCGTTTTCTCCATTGTGAAACAAAGTATTCCACCAACCTGTGTTTTGAAGTTTCCCTTTTGCAGCTCTGTTTTTCTTTGTTATTCACACTCCTCTGGATTTACACGATTCTTTGTGTTTCTGTGTACATTTTCCTTTCATTTTAAATTGCCCCAGAGCTTGGCTATGGGAGGGGGACAGTGGTGTAGTGGTAATGTCACTGAACTAACCGTGCAGATCTTCACGTTGTAGGTGTTAGAAATCTGAAGTCCACACAGATCATACTGGAGAAACTCGTCAGATCTGGCAGTGTCTGTGTAGAGAGAAATAAGAGTTAACGATTCAAATCTGATAAGACTCTTCTTCATGAGTCCAGTTAAGTACCACACTCAAAACATTAACTCTGCCAATCACGTTGGGTTCCTCCAGCAGTCTCTGTATTGATCAAAGTACTGGGACATTGGTTTAAAACCAGCTATATTAGGTAAAAAAATTTCAGTGAAAGTCTACAATAGAAATCCATCCTAATGGATACCAACTGTCAATTGTCATCTTTTAAGAATCCATCTGGTTCACTAATGCCCTTCAGGGAAGGAAATCTGCCATCCTTATCCTGTCTTTCCCACATGTAACTCCAGACCTCACAATAATAAAGTTGGATTTTTACTGCCCTCTGGCAATTAGAGATGTGAGTTAAATTTTGACACCATCCTCCTGTGAACAAATTAGAAACAAATATTAGAATTATGAACTTAAGACATTTTCCCTGCTCCCTGGGATCTTTGAAACTGTGTCTGTCTCTGAGATCTCACAGTTTCCAAGGAGCTTACCTGGATAATTATTGGGGAAATGATAGGCTGAGTAACAATATAACTGGTACTCCCAGTCATTCACAGCCCCCAACCCAACTCTTTTTTGATCTGACTTGTCTGGACCCAACCTTCCTTCTGACCTGACTCACCCATTTACCTGATTCACCCAGCTACCACCTTACACACTCACCGTTTCTCAGAATCACAGAATTATTACAACACCGGAGGAGGACATTCAGTCCATTGTACTTATACCAGCGCTTCAAATTGGCACATGGCAATGACACACATCTCCTCTGCCTTTCTCCATATCCCTGTACACCATTACCATCCAAATAACCATCCGACACCCCTCTTGAATGTCTCAGTTGAATCTGCCTCCACCATATTTCCAGGCAGTGCACTTCATTAGCAAAAAAAAACTCCAAAGAACTGGAAATCAGAAATAAAGACCGGATAGCTGGAGAAACTCAGCAAGTCTGGCAGCATCTGTGGAGATAAAACAGAGTTAACGTTTTGGGTCCAGTGACCCTTGATCAGACCTCATTGTATACTCTACAGTCTTGCTAAATGCTAAAACCTTTTTCTCACATTATCCTGGCTTCTTCTGTGCATATTTTGAAATCTATGCCCCCCTATCCTTTTCTGAGTGGGAACAGCTACTCCCTATCTACTTGAACTAGTCCATTCCTGATTTTGAAAATCCCTGTCAAATCTCCCCTCAGCCGCCACCTTCTCTCCAGGAATAACAGTCTCAACTTCTTCAATCTCTCCATATCACTGAAGTTTCTCATTCCTGGAACCATTCATGTAAATTACGTGGAGTCACACAGCATGGAAACAGACCCTTTGGTCCGACCAGTCTCCATGCCGAACATAATCCCAAACTGCACTGGGAACAAAAACAAAAATTTTTTTTTTAGATTAGATTACTTGCAGTGTGGAAACAGGCCCTTCGGCCCAACAAGTCCACACCGACCCGCCGAAGCGCAACCCACCCATATCTCTACATTTACCCCTTACCTAACACTACGGGCAATTTAGCATGGCCAAGTCACCTGACCCGCACATCTTTGGACTGTGGGAGGAAACCGGAGCACCCGGAGGAAACCCACGCAGACACGGGGAGAACGTGCAAACTCCACACAGTCAGTCGCCTGAGTTGGGAATTGAACCCGGGTCTCAGGCGCTGTGAGGCAGCAGTGCTAACCACTGTGCCACCGTGCCGCCCTTATTGTTGGGACATGCTCAGTAGGTCTGGCAGCATCTGTGGAGAGAAAGCAGCATTAATGTTTTGGGTCGAGTGACCCATTCTGGGGAAGGGTCACATAACCCCGAAACGTTAACTGTGATTTCTTTCCGCAGATGCTGCCGGACCTGCTGAATTTTTCGAGCAGTTTTGTTTTTTTTTTCTGAATTGCTGGATCCGCATTTCTTTCAGTTTTCGTTCCAAGCTAACTCGTCCCACCTACCTGCTCCTGGTTCATATCCCTCCAAGCTTTTCCTATTCATGTACTTATCTAAGGGGCAGTATGGTGGCTCAGTGATTAGCACTGCTGCCTCACAGCACCAGGGACCCAGGTTCAATTCCCACCTCGGGCGATTGTCTGTGTGGAGTTTGCCCGTTCTCCCCGTGTCTGTGTGGGTTTCCTCTGTGTGCTCTGGTTTCCTCCCACAGTCCAAAGATGTGCAGGTCAGGTGAATTGGCCATGCTAAATTGCCCGTAGTGTTAGGTGCATTAGTCAGGGGTAAATATAGGGTAGGGGAGTCGGTCTGGGTGGGTTACTCTTTGGAGAGTCGGTGTGGACGTGTTGGGCCAAATGACCTGTTTCCATACTGGAGGGAATCTAATCTAAGTATCTTTCTTTTAGATGTTGTAACTGTGTCTACACCACCACTTCCTCAGGAAGTTCATTCCACACGCGAACCACCGTCTGTGTAAAAATATTTACCCCTCATATCTTTTTCAAATCTCTCTCCTCTCACCTTAAAAATATGCTCCTATTCTTGAAATCCCATACAAGGGCAAATGATATGTGTCTTTTTCCCTATTATAGACCTCTACAAGGTCACCTCTCAGCCTCCTACGCTCCAGTGAAAATGTCCCGCCCTTTCTTTATAATTCAAAACTTTCCATACCCAGCAACATCTTGGTAAACCTCTTCTGATCCCTTTCTAGATTAATATCCTTCCTGTAACAGGGTGACCAGAACTGGACAAAATACTCCAGAGGAGGCTTCACCGATTCCCAGCACAACCTCAACATCACTTCCCAATTCCTTCTGCAATCTCACCAGTACACTTTCATCTTTCTGATGATGTGGCACGCCTACAACTAGACAGAAAACTCCAGCTGAGGTCGAACAAGTGTTTTGTACATGTTCAACATTCACTTATTGCTCTTGTACACTATGCCCCTACTAAAAAAAAGCCAAGGACACTGTCTGTTTTATTAACTGCACTCTCCATGTGTCCTACGCACGTATACCCAGGTCTCTCTGCTCCTCCACCCCTGTGGAATAGTACCTCATTTTATATCCTCCTTTCAACATTCTTCTGAACAAAGAATCTCACACATCTCTGCAATGAACCTTGACCAACTTGTCAATGTCTTTTCCACGCTGTCCTCCTTACCGTTTACAATTCCAAAGTTAGTGTCACCTGCAAACTTTGAAATTGTTCCCTGCACAGCAAGTTCTAGAGCATTTGATATATATCAGGAAAAGGGAAAAAGTGAGGACTGCAGATGCTGGAGATCAGAGCAGAAAATGTGTTGCTGGAAAAGCGCAGCAGGTCAGGCAGCATCCAAGGAGCAGGAGAATCGACGTTTCGGGCATAAGCCCTTCTTCAGGAATGAATGAAGGAATGAAAAATTCATTCCTGAAGAAGGGCTCATGCCCGAAACGTCGACTCTCCTGTTCCTTGGATGCTGCCTGACCTGCTGCGCTTTTCCAGCAACACAGTTTCAGCATATATCAGGAAAAGCAAGGGTCCCAGTGCTGACCCCTGGGGAACTCCACTACAAACTAACCCCTAGCCTAAAAATTCTCCACTGCCGGTTACTCTGTTTCCTATCACTCAGCCAATCACATTGCTGCAGTCCCTTTTATACCGTGGCCAATAACTTTCCTTCAGTTTGTTATGTGGCACTGTATCAGTGCCTTCTGGAAACCTATGTGTATCATATCAGAGGCATCACCCTCATCAACCCTTTGCATTAACTGTTTGAAACACTCCCAAGTTATTTAGACATGGTTTTACCCCTTCAGAAATCCATGCTGACTCTTTCGAATCAACTCACCTTTTTCCATGTGGCTACTAATTCTAACCCGGATAGTTCCCGTCAGCTTTTCAAAGCAGCTTTGGGGCATTTAACCTCTTTATATATCGAATACAGCAGCTCATGCAGTTTAAAAAGAAGTATTATCTGTGCTGACCCTCCCCAGTGTGCCCTCTGAGAATACCTCCATGTGTCGGTTATCAGGAGAGTCTGGTGTCAGAAGATCACCCAGAGATTTTCAGGAAGCGAAGTATGTTTTGTTTTTTTTTTGATCAGGGTTGGAAATTGGACTTCCCATACAGAGTGGGAGATGTGAACCATTGTCTCTTACTGTTCAGCTTTGTGGTTATTTTTTTCTGTAGGATTTGACTTAGTCCTGTGGTGGGTGAAAATTATGAACAGATGGGTTTGAGGAAGCTTGGGCACACTTGAGTCTTTGAGAGTGGAGAACGTAGGGAGGGGATCGATGAGACTAGGGGGACATTGGGAGAGGGATGTATGAGGAGATGGGTAATGTGGGACGGGAAGGAGTGGGGAGGGTGTTTCTGGTGTTCTTTGGGTTGGGGTCAGGTGTGAGCATTTCCATTTTGTCTCTCATTGTTTTTTCTGCTTCCTTCTCTCAGTGTCCATGTGGTACAGAAGGTGAGGTAAAGCTGAAACTCCTGAAGACCTCTCTCCAGCCTAACGGTTCAATCAGCCAGTCCAGTCCCCCTGCCTGTACTGTGTGTCAGCAGCCTCCCTGCTTATATCCAGCTTGTAAATATTGAGCATTCTCTCTGCTTGTACAGTGAGAGTGTGGGCATTCACTCTGTGCGCTGTGTGAGTGTGTGTGTGTAAGTACTGTCTCCACCTGTGTGACTGACAGAGCAAGCCAGCATAGCAATGCTGGAGGATGTGCGCAGGTTCTTTGAGTCGGTGTGGGAGCTGATCTGTGCAAAGCACAATGAGGGCCTGTATAACTCGATCTGCCTGGTGGTTCTGTTGCTTCTGCCAGTCTTGCTCTTGATTCTCATTGTGTGTCTCTGCTGCTATGGCTGCTGTTGTGGGCGGGACACTTGCTGCAAGTGCTGTCGGCGGCAAAAAGGCCCGACCAAGAAGAAAAACCCTGATGACCTGTGGATCCAAAGGCAGCCACAGCCCATCATGATGGACAATCTCTCAGTGCCAGTGTAACACTCTATGCTCAGCTCCTCCCATCAAATCGAAGTAGGAGTTCAGAGCAACGTAGAGTGGGCATCGCTGCATCATCTGGAGACCTGGCAGCTGACAGCACGGACACTTTCCCGAATATTGACCTCTGCTGTGCTGATTGCTGAAGGATGAAGTTGCTTATTGAGTTTGCCATCTTCCAGCCTGAGCTGCTGGTTATTGTCTGACTGTTAGTGCGAGTGGGTCACTTCGCACTAGCATCCAAGCTCCCATCCATCACCACAACTGCACTGTATTCCAAAACAGTCCCTGTCTCAGTCCAGCCCTTCTCTTCATGTCTACCTACTGTGGTTAGTCCTCTGCTATCAATTTAAAGATAGACGGTTTTATGTTAGTGTACACTGTCTGCTTGCAATTACACCGGAATGTCAGTCATATTCTGACTGCAGTTTGTACAATTACATATGATGTTTGCTGTCATGTTATATATACTGTGACCAGTACATGTATGGAAATGTGACTCAGTGTATCTGCAATGTACAGTACAGTGGTCAAGCATACAACCTAGTCAGTATATACAATTCATCCACACTGGCCACCTTTACTGGAGTGTGCAGTGTGGCTGGATTGTGTATAATACAATTGCTGTAAAGTATGAGATGTCACTGTGGTATGTCACAGTGCCAGTGCTGAAGGCAGGGGAGGCACAGATTCCACGGTGTTTTTAAATGCACCGCTCCTTTCTGAGGAATGTGCCTGAGCTCCAAATTGTCAGCTTGTAAAGACAATCCATGTTCTTCCAGAACCAGGCAGCTTCTGAAATCGACCATTCACTGGGCTTGTGACTGTTCACTTGAATATTGCACTGATGCACAGTAAAGTTACTGACAAGCTAGAAAGCTCTCCGATTTTGTGCTTTTCAGCTTTAGACCTGTCACACTGTTTGATATTTTAAAAGTTCTTGATTTGGATGCCTAGATCCAGTGAAGTTCAAATGATTCTATTTGAATTATTTTGGAATGGCTGTGTGAATAATCTGTCAGTCACATCCAATAGTAACCAAATAATGTGTGTTGCATCTGTCACTGTACAGTGTCAAGCCGACACATCAGGCATCTGCTTCTACTTCTACATCCTATCGCCTATTATACTGTTACACACAGTCTGTAATGTGCACTGAGTTGGTGCACGCTGGACTGTAATGTGCACTCCTAGCTGGTATACACTGATCTATAACATGCACTCCAAGTTTATACATGCCAGTTAGAAACATGCAGTCTGAGCTGGTATATACCCATCTGTAATGGGCACTCTGAGCTGGTACATGCTGTTCTGCAATGAGCACTTTGAGCTCGTACACGCTGGTCTGTAACAGGCACGCTGAGCTGGTACGAGTCAGCCTGTAACAGGCACGTGAGCTGGTACGTGTTGGCCTGTAACAGGCACGCTGAGCTGGTACGTGTTGGCCTGTAACAGGCACGCTGAGCTGGTACGTGTCGGCCTGTAACGTGCACCCGGTAGTGGTGCACTGTTCAAGTGAGATCTAGCTGATGTGGATTCATTCCCTGATTCACGTGCCCCAATGTGTGTCTGCAGTTGGCACTCTGCATGTATTGATATTGAGGCAATGTATTCTGTGTTTAGATGTTATATGTAAGATATCTTCTATTTTCTTCAGATTGATACTTAATATTTTGACAAAGTAAATATTTTGACAAAGTGAATATTTTGAAGGATAGGATTAACTGTTACATTAATGGAGTTGTAACTCACCTTTGTAAAAAGCCCATTTCTACAAAAATATTATTGAATAAATTGCATATGGATCAATTGAATACAGGAGAAATCTGTGTCTTCTAAATCTTATTCTTCTATACAGTCACAATTAAATATAACACCACTCATGGGACATAGATCCTGATCGTGCTGTTTCCAGGTACTCTGAGACCAGGCATACCCTGAAAGCTAGGCTTCCAGACCCTTGGAGTCCCAGTGCACTGCCAAAGGGAATTTCTTAAGGTGGTAAAACTTCCAGTGACCAATTGTCTGGCACCTGAAACCCTCTGAAAAAGATGCCAAGAGTTAAAAGTCAGAGATTTATAAAATGTTCTGGTCACTAACCTGGGAACGCTACAGGGACTGACATGGTCTGTAACTCCTGGTGAATATAAAACTGCCCACGTTTCCTCCCAATTCACCATTAACCGTCCCAGACACACCTACCCAACCACACCACTCTCCCCTGCCCTGGACTCCAACATCCCAACCTCAGATACCTGAACTCCACCAGCCAGAAAGCTGAGAGCTACAATGACATCCCCATCCCCTCACCCACTCACTGTCAACTGTACCACCCACCCAAGTGCTGCAAACTATTCACCCATTTACTGCCAGCTGTACCCCCCACCACAACACCTATATCCTGGGTTCTTTATACCCAGCGCCCGAGGTCTCTCTGAATCCAGAGGTTGGAGTTTCCGATATCCAGAGTTTGACGTTCTCTCCATCAAGGATCTGGGATTCTCTTTCCATAACTCAACGTTCCCTTTATCCAGGGTTTTCTACACCCAGTGTCTGGAATTCCACATACCTAAGGTCTGGGCTTCTCTCCAGCCAGAGTCTAGGATTCTCCCTCTGTCCGGGGTCTGTTGTTGTCTCTATCTATAGTTTGGAATTTTCATGAGAAAATAGTAGGCCATTCAATATGATCATGGCTGATCATTCAACTCTGTACCCTCTTCCTCCACACCCTTTGATCTCTTCAGCTTAAGAACTATAACTCTTTAAAATCAAAGGACTCCTAACAGTGCAGAAAGATGCCATTGAGCCCACACCAGTAACCCTGCATTTACCTTGGCAAATTTACTTAACCCACACGTCTTTGTGGACTGTGGGAGGAAACCCAAGTGCAGACAATGTGCAAACTCCACATATACAGTTGCCCAAAACTGAAATCAAACAGCCCCATCTGTTCCTGCATCTGGTAACTGTGTGGGGGGAATAGGGTATCCTGGGATGTGGGCTTTGCTGACTAGACCAATGTGTATTTCTTCTACTGAATGGCAGTGGGGTACTGCAGGGATCCGTGCTTGGACTCCAGCCATTCATGATATATGAATGAGGGAAGTACATGGAATATAGAAAGGTACAGCACAGAACTGGCCCTTGGCCCATGATGTTGTGTCGAGATTTAATCCTAGATTAGATTACTTACAGTGTGGAAACAGGCCCTTCGGCCCAACAAGTCCACACTGACCCGCCGAAGCGCAACCCACCCATACCCCTACATTTACCCCTATTACCTAACACTACGGGCAATTTATACTGGCCAATTCACCTGACCCGCACATCTTTGGACTGTGGGAGGAAACCGGAGCACCCGGAGGAAACCCACGCAGACACGGGGAGAACGTGCAAACTCCACACAGTTAGTCGCCTGAGTCGGGAATTGAACCCGGGTCTCCGGGTGCTGTGAGGCAGCAGTGCTAACCACTGTGCCACCGTGCCGCCCACAAAGCCTACTGCACCTGGTATTCCCAGGCGGTCTCCCATCCAAATACTAACCAGGCCTGAGTCTGCTTAGCTTCCGAGATCAGGCGTTTTCAGACTAGTATGGCCGTAGGCACTGGCCCCTTCGAAATGTTAAAAAAAATAGCAATTTAACTTACGCACCCTCCAACTCACTGCTATCCATGTGCATGTCCAGCAGTCGCTTAAATGTCCCTAATGACTCTGCTTCCCCATTCCATGCATTCACAACTCTCTGTGTGAAGAACCTACCTCTGATGTCTCCTTTATACCTTCCTCCTAATATCTTCGAACTATGACCCCTCATACCAGTCAATCCTGCCCTGGGGACAGGATTGACTCTATCTATTCCTCTCATTATTTTGTATACCTCGATCAGGTCTCCTCTCTTCCTCCTTCTCTCCAGAGAGAAAAATCTGAGCTTAGTCAACCTCTCTTCATAAGGCAAGCCCTCCAGTCCAGGCAGCATCCTGGTAAACCTTCTTTGCACCCTCTCCAAAGCCTTTGTATCTTTCCTATAGTAGGGCGACCAGAACTGGACACAATATTCCAAGTGTGGTCTCACCAAGGAATTGTAGAGCTGCAGCAAAACCTCGCGGCTCTTAAACTCGGTCACCCTGTTAATGAAAGCCAAAACACCATATGCTTTCTTAACAACCCTATCCACTTGGATGTCAACTTTGAGAGATCTATGTACTTGCACACCCAGATCCCTCTGTTCGTCCACACTGCCAAGAATCCTGTCTTTAATCCTGTATTCAGCGTTTGAGTTCGACCTTCCAAAATGCATCACTTCGCATTTATCCAGGTTGAACTCCGTCTGCCATTTCTCAGCTCAGCTCTGTATCCTGTCTATGTCACGTTGCAGCCTGCAGTAGCCCTCTATACTATCGACGACACCTCCAACCTTAGTGTCATCTGCAAATTTACTAGCCCACCCCTCAACCTCCTCATTCAAGTCATTTATAAAAACTACAAAGAGCAGAGGCACAAGTACAGAGCCCTGTGGGACCCCACTCAACACTGACCTCCAGGCAGAATATTTCCCTTCTACAACCACTCTCTGTAATATCTCCAAGTTTGCAGGTGACACAAAGCTGGTTGGGAGGGTGAGCTGTGAGGACAATGCAGAGATGCTTCAGTGTGATTTTAAACCGGCTGAGTGAGTGGGTAAATGTGGATCTGTGTGAGATTATCCATTTTAGTAGCAAAGTAGACATACAGGTCGGTGGATGATTATTATCAAGTACCGAACATACTCGAGTAATAGTCGATCTCATGTAAAGATCAACCCCTTATTTTTGGCCACATAACTTGGAATTTTCCATATCTCTCATGTAAAGCTCGACCCTAGAACTTCACAGATAACAGATTAGCATTTCTGAGTCAGTGTGCCGGCCGTCATGTCCTGCTCCAGCTTTCTGATCTACTGGGTTGTTCTGCTCTGCTCCCAGTCCACTGACTGTTTAATTCCACTCTGGGTTTTCAGAATTACCATAGTTCATATTTTAGTTTCTTTTATTCATTTAGACATCAATTGGGCTCCTGCTAATGATAAGGTATATGAATTTTGGCAGGCATGAATTTCAGCCCCTCAAAAGTAGTATCCGTGAAATAGTCGAGCGCATAAATTTAACCTTTAAAAAGTAGTCAAAAAAATTTAACTATTACTTGAGTATATAGGGCATGAATAGGTTGGGAAAGGGGGAGGTACAATAAGACCTGGGTGTCCCTGTACACCGGTCGCTGAAAGTAAGTGTGCAGGTGGTGAAGACGGCAAATGGCATTTTTCCAATTCACTCGCAAGACCTGGGTATCACTGGTTAGGGCAGTATTCATTGACTGTCCCTAGTTACCCTTGAGAAGGCGTTGTAAACTACCATCTTGAACCGCTGCAGTCCCTCTGCTGTAGGTAGACCCACAATGCTCTTAGGGAGGGAATTTTAGAATTTTGACCCAACAACAGTAAAAGGAACAATGATATATTTCCGTGTCAGGATGGTGAATGGAGGGGAACTTGCACATGGTGTTCCCATGTGCAAAGAAGACAAAGCAAAGCACAGGAAGAATCCCTATTACCTACCAAGCCTGCACCAACACGTGAAGCCTTTCTAAATTAAAACACTTTGCCTCCATGTAGTCTGTATCCCCCTGTTCCCTGCCTGTTAATGTATCTGTCCAGATACCTCTTAAACCCTGCTGTTGTTTCTGCTTTTACTGCCACCTCTGGCAGCACATTCCTGGCACTGTGTTTTAAACAAAAATTTGCCTCTTTCTCCCTTTTACCTTAAACCTATGTCCCCTAGTAAATGACATTTCCACCTGGGAAAAAGATTCCAATGATTCATTCTATCCATGCCTTTCATAGTTTTGTAAAAATCTCTCAGGTCGCTCCTCGTCCTGTATGAAAACAAATCAAATTTGTCCAAACTCTTCTCGTAACACTTCTGAACCAAGCAACATTGTACTGAACCATTTTTTGTACCCTCTCTAAAGCCTCCACATCCCTCTGGTGCTGTGGCGACCAGAACTGTACACAATATTCCAAATGTTGGCTAAGTAATGTGAGGAGCAGGAGAATGATGACGGTTTACGCCCGAAACATTGATTCTCCTGCTCCTCGGATGCTGCCTGACCTGCTGTGCTTTTCCAGCACCACACACTCAACTCTGATCTCCAGCATCTGCAGTCCTCGCTTTCTCCTTTCTTTATGGCTGCAACATGACTTGCCAATTTTTTGTACATTATGCCCCAACTGATGAAGGCAAGCATGCCATACATTTTCTTGATCACCTTACCCACTTCTGTTGCCAACTGTACATTTACGTTCCTCTGAACCTTGATGCTATCGAGGGTTCCGCCTATATAGAGGTACTTCCTTCCTGCATCAGACCTTCAAAGTTGCATAACCTTGCATTTTGGATGGATTAAATTTCCATGTAAAATTTCTCTGCCTAAGTCTTCATGTATCCTGCTGTATCCTCTGGCAATCCTCACTATCGCCAGCTCTCTCAATCTTTATACTGTCAGCAAATTTACTAATCGGATTACAGACAAAAGTGCCTCACCACAGATCCCTGAAGAACACTACTGGTCACACATCTCCAGACAGAAAATGCCCTGCTCTGTTACTCTCTGTCTTCTATGACTAAGCCAGTTCTGTATCCAGTGCACCATGCATCTCATATGACTTCACTTTCTGGATCAGCCTGCCATGACAGACCTTGTCAAAGGCCTTGCTAAAGCCCATACAGACAATATCTACCACAATACCCTCATCAGTCATCATCATTACTTCCTCAAAAACTCAACTACCTCTCCTGCACAAAGCCATGCTGCTTACTATTAATGAGTCCATATTTTTCCATCATGAATAAATCTGGTGAATCTTCCCTGATAATTTCCCTACCATTGACGTAAGGGTCATTGCCTTTTAATTTCCTGGATTATCCCTTTCATCCATCTTAAAGGAAGGAACAACGTTGGCTATTTTCCAGTCCCCTGGTCCTCTCCTGTGACTAAAGAGGATATAAAGATTTCATACAAGGCACAAGCAATTTCCTCCCTCTCCTTTCTCAGTATTCTGGGATTGATCTCATTAGGGCCTGGAGGCTTGTCTACCTTAATGCTTTTCAAAACACCTCGTGCTTCTTCCTTTTGTACATCATCATGCCCTAGGATATCGCCATGTCCCTCTTTAGATTCACCAACTCCTTTGTGAATACCAATGCAAAGTATCCATTAAGGGCCTTCCCCATTTCCACATGTTCCAAACACACAAATTTCCTGCTTTATCCTTGAGTGGACCTACCCTTTCCCTAGGTACCATTTTGCTCCTTATATATGTATAAAAAGCCTTGAGATTTTCCTTAACCCTGTTTGCCAAGGTCATTTCACGGCTCCCTTTTAGCACCCTAACTCCTTATTAACGTTCTGAGTTAAGCATTAAGAGTATCTGCTGCTTTTGTCCTTCTATAAGGAAGTGATTGTGGGTTTGGAAGGCTTTGCTAAATGTCTGCCGTGCATCTTGTAGATGGTGCACACTGCTCATGAGCATGAATGGTGGAGAGAGTGGATGTTAGTGGATGTGGTACCAATCAAGTGCTTTGTCCTGAATGGTGCCAAGCTTCTCAAGTGTTGTTGGAGCCGTGGCATTCCAGCAAGTGAGGAAAATCCCATCACACTCCTGACTTGAACTTTGTAGATGTTGAACAGATGTTTGGAGAGTCAGGAGGTGACTTACTCACTGCAGCATTTCTGGTCTCTGCCCTGCTCCTGTAGCCACTGTGATTATAAGTTTAGATTACTTACAGTGTGGAAACAGGCCCTTCAGCCCAACAAGTCCACACTGACGCGCAACCCACCCATACACTTACCCCTTCACCTAACACTATGGGCAATTTAGCGTGGCCAATTCACCTGACCTGCACATCTTTGGACTGTGGGAGGAAACCGGAGCACCCGGAGGAAACCCACGCGGGCACGAGGAGAATGTGCGAACTCCACACAGAGAGTCGCCTGAGGTGGGAATTGAACCCAGGTCTCTGGCGCTGTGAGGTAGCAGTGCTAACCACTGTGCCACTGTGACATTTGTGGTGAATTCAGTTGCATTTCTAGTCAATGGTAACCTTGGATTCTGGATTAGTGGTGCTGGAAGAGCACAGCAAGTCATGCAGCTTCCAAAGTGCAGCGAAATCGACGTTTCAGGCAAAAGCCCTTCATCAGGAATAAAGGCAGTGAGCCTGAAGCGTGGAAAGATAAGCTAGAGGAGGGTTGGGGTGGGGAGAGAGTAGCATAGAGTACAATGGGTGAGTGGGGGAGGGGATGAAGGTCAGGGAGGAGAGGGTGGAGTGGATAGGTGGAAAAGGAGATAGGCAGGTAGGGCAAGTCCGGACAAGTCATGGGGACAGTGCTGAGCTGGAAGTTTGGAACTAGGGTGAGGTGGGGAAAGGGGAAATGAGGAGACTGATGCCCTGGGATTGAAGGGTTCCGAGGCGGACGATAAGGCGTTCTTCCTCCAGACATCTGGTGGTGAGAGAGTGACGGTGAAGGAGGGCCAGGACCTCCATGTCCTTGGCAGAGTGGGAGGGGGAGTTGAAATGTTGGGCCACAGGGCCATGTGATTGATTGGTGCAGGTATCCCGGAGATGTTCCCTAAAGCGCTTTGCCAGGAGGTGTCCGGTCTCACCAATGTAGAGGAGACCGCATCGGGAGCAACGGATACAATAAATTATATTAGTGGATGTGCAGATAAAACTTAGATGGATGTGGAAGGCTCCTTTAGGGCCTAGGACAGAGGTGAGGGAGGAGGTGTGGACACAGGTTTTACAGTTCCTGTGGTGGCAGGGGAAAGTGCCAGGATGGGAGGGTGGGTTGTAGGGCGTGGATCTGACCAGGTAGTCATGGAGGGAACGGTCTTTGCGGAAGGCAGAAAGGGGTGGGGAGGGAAATATATCCCCGGTGGTGGGGTCTTTTTGGAGGTGGCAGAAATGTCGGCGGATGATTTGGTTTATGCGAAGGTTTGTAGGGTGGAAGGTGAGCACCAGGGGCGTTCTGTCCTTGTTACGGTTGGAGGGGTGGGGTCTGAAGGCGGAGATGCAGGATGTGGACGAGATGCGTTGGAGGGCATCTTTAACCACGTGAGAAAGGAAATTGTGGTCTGTAAAGAAGGAGGCCATCTGGTGTGTTCTACCTGCCTATCTCCTTTTCCACCTATCCACTCCACCCTCTCCTCCCTGACCTATCACCTTCATCCCCTCCCCCACTCACCCATTGTACTCTATGCTACTTTCTCCCCACACCCACCCTCCTCTAGCTTATCTCTCGACGCTTCAGGCTCACTGCCTCGATTTCGCTGCACTTTGGATGCTGCCTGAACTGCTGTGCTCTTCCAGCACCACTAATCCTGAATGTGGTTTCCAGCATCTACCGTCATTGTTTTTACCTCTGTAATCTCTGGGAGTTGATAGTGGGAGAATTTAGTGATAAGAACACCATTGAACATCAAGAGATGGTAGTTAAATTGTCTCTTATTGGGGATAGTCATTGCCATAGTCATGGCATTTGTGGTGCAAATGTTACTTGCCACTTGTCAGCCCAAGCCTGGAAATTGTCCAGGTCGTGTTGCATTTAAGGAGCCGCACATGGTGCTGAACATTGTGTAATCATTGATGAACATCCCTACTTCTGACCTAATGATGAAACAGCTGAAGAGGGTCTGGCCAAGGACACTACTCTGAGTAACTCTGGCAGATGAGATGACTGACCTCCAATAACCACAACCATCTTCCAATATCCCAGGTATGATTCCAATCAGCGGAGAGTTAGCTCCTATTACAAACATAATAGAATTCTATGAAGAGGTGACAAAGTTGATTGATGAGGAAAGGGATGTAAATGACATACATGGACTTCAGTAAGATGTTTGATAAGGTTCCCCATGGTAGGCTGATGAATAAGGTGATGTCGCATAGGGTCCAGGGTGTTCTCGCTAGATGAATAGAGAACTGGCTGGGTAACAGGAGACAGAGAGTAGTAGTGGAAGGGAGTTTCTCAAAATGGAGACCTGTGACCAGTGGTGTCCCACAGGGATCTGTGCTGGGACCACTGTTGTTTGTGATATACATAAATTATTTGGAGGAAGGTGTAAATGGTCTGATTAGCAAGTTTGCAGATGACACTCAGATTGTTGGAGTAGCAGATAGTGAAGGGGACTGTCAGAGAATATAGCAGAAAATAGATATATTGGAGAGTTGATTGCACATGGACAGCATTGAATTGAGGGCTGCGTAGGTTAGGTTGTTTTATTTTAGATTAGGAATAATCCTCGGCACAACACCGTGGGCCAAAGGGCCTATGCTGTGCTGTACTTTTCTATGTTCAATGTTCTAGTTGGCAGAGAAATGGCAAATGGAGTTCAATCTGGACAATTGTGAGGTGATGTATTTCGGAAGATGCAATTCCAGAGCGAACTAAATTGATGGGGAAAATTGATGTCCAGAAAAATCTGGGTTTCAGGTCCATTGTTGCCTGAAGGTGGCAACACAGATCAGTAGAGTGATCAAGAAGGCATACGGCATGCTTTCCTTCATCGGACAGGATACTGAGTACAAGAGTTGGCAGGTCATGTTACATTCGTATAAGAGTTTGGTTCGGCCACACTTGGAATACAGCGTACAGTTCTGGTTGTCACATTACCAAATGGATGTGGATGCTTTGGAGAGGGTGCAGAGGGGGCTCACCAGGATGTTGCCTGGTATGGAGGGCAGTAGCTATGAAGAGAGGTTGAGGAGATTAGGGTTATTTTCATTACAAAGACGGAGGTTGAAGGGTGAACTTGATTGAGGCCTACAAAATTACAAGTGGTATAGACAAGGTAGATAGCAAGAAACTTTTTCCCAGAGTGGGGAACTCAATTACAAGGGGTCACGAGTTCAAACTGAGAAGGGAAAAGTTTTGGAGCGATATGTGGGGAAAGTTCTTTACGCAGAGGGTGGTGGGGGCTGGGAATGTGTTGCCAGCAGAGGTTGTAGGGGCGGGAACGATGATGCATCAAGACAGATACATGAATGGGAGGGAACAAAGGAATACAGATCCTTAGAAAATAGGCGACAGGTTTAGATAGAGGATCGAGATCGGCACAGGCTTGGAGGGCCAAAGGGCCTGTTCCTGTGCTGTAATGTTCTTTGTTCTTTGTTCTCTCTGTTAGGGCAAACTGAGAGCTTTCTACCTCTACTGTGTGGGCAAAATTTCAGACCTCGTGAAACCAATGGGCAATCCAAGTCCAGTCAAATCAAAATGATACATTCAGAACAAATGGGGAACATACCTTCTGCCATTACCTGTCTCTTTTGGTCATTAACTGCATGTCCAAATCTTTCCTTCCTCAAGCTCTCAGGTTCTATCCCAGCCCAATTCCCCCTGGTTTTTCAAATGGCAGAGTGGTCGAAATTGGGATAGTCTGGCCTCTCACAGGCAATTGTCCACTTTATCCACCTTCCTAAGACCAGGCTACAACCTGTGAGAAAGTGAGGGGCCCCAGCATTCCTTTCGGAAGGTGTGAAGGGAGTGTTTCTTCCAGGTCAGAACATCATCATTGTCAATAATCAGTGCTGACAGAACCCTGCACTTTTAGAAGGGCGTACTGAAGGAGCACTGCACTGTCAGAGGGTCAGTACTGAGGGAGTGCTGCACTGTCAGAGGGTCAGTACTGAGGGAGCGCTGCACTGTCAGGGGGTCAGTACTGAGAGAGCGCTGCACTGTCAGAGGGTCAGTACTGAGGGAGTGCTGCACTGTCGGAGGGTCAGTGCTGAGGGAGTGCTGTACTGTCAGAGGGTCAGTACTGAGGGAGTGCTGCACTGTTGGAGGGTCAGTACTGAGGGAGTGCTGCACTGTCGGAGAGTCTGTACTGAGGGAGTGCTGCGCTGTTGGAGGGTCAGTACTGTGAGAATGCTGTACTGTCAGAGGGTCAGTACTGAAGGAGCACTGCACTGTGAGAGGGTCAGTACTGAGGGAGTGCTGCACTGTCGGAGGGTCAGTACTGAGGGAGTGCTGCGCTGTTGGAGGGTCAGTACTGAGGGAATTCTGTACTGTCAGAGGGTCAGTACTGAGGTAGTGCTGCACTGTGAGAGGGTCAGTACTAGGGAGTGCTGCACTGTCGGAGAGTCTGTACTGAGGGAGTGCTGCACTGTTGGAGGGTCAGTACTGAGGGAGTGCTGTACTGTTGGAGGGTCAGTGCTGACAGAACGCTGCACTTTCAGAAGGTCAGTATTGAGGGAGTGCTGCACTGTTGGAGGGTCAGTACTGAGGGAGTGCTGTACTATCGGAGGGTCAGTACTGAGGGAGCACTGCACTGTCGGAGGGTCAGAACTGAGGGAGTGCTGCGCTGTTGGAGGGTCAGTACTGAGGGTTTGCTGCACTGTGGGAGGGTCAGTACTGAGGAGGTGCTGCACTGTTGGAGGGTCAGTACTGAGGGAGTGCTGCACTGTCGGAGGGTCAGTACTGAGGGAGCACTGCACTGTCGGAGGGTCAGTGCTGAGGGAGTGTTGTACTGTCGGAGGATCAGTACTGAGGGAGTGCTGCACTGTCGGAGGGTCAGTACTGAGGGAGTGCTGTACTGTCGGAGGGTCAGTACTGAGGGAGTGCTGTACTGTCAGAGGGTCAGTATTGAGGAAGTGCTGTACTGTCGGAGCGTCAGTACGAGGGAGTGCTGCACTGTTGGAGGGTCAGTACTGAGGGAGTGCTATACTGTCAGAGGGTCAGTATTGAGGGAGCACTGCATTGTCAGAGGGTCAGTGCTGAGGGAATGCTGTACTGTCGGAGGGTCAGTACTGAGGGAGTTCTGCACTGTCGGAGGGTCAATACTGAGGGAGTGCTGCACTGTCAGAGGGTCAGTACTGAGGTAGTGCTGCACTGTCAGAGGGTCAGTACTGAGGGAATGCTGCACTGTCGGAGGGTCAGTACTGAGACAGTGCTGCACTGTCAGAGGGTCAATACTGAGGTAGTGCTGCACTGTCGGAGGGTCAGTACTGAGGGACTGCTGCGCTGTTGGAGGGTCACTACTGAGGGAGTGCTGCACTGTCAGAGCGTCAGTACTGAGGGAGTGCTGTACTATTGGAGGGTCAGTACTGAGGGAGTGCTGCACTGTCGGAGGGTCAATACTGAGGGAGTGCTGTACTGTCGGAGGGTCAGTACTGAGGGAGTGCTGTACTGTCGGAGGGTCAGTACTGCAGGAGTGCTGCACTGTTGGAGGGTCAATACTGAGGGAGTGCTGTACTGTCAGAGGGTCAGTACTGAGGGAGCACTGTACTGTGGGAGGGTCAGTACTGAGGTAGTCCTGCACTGTCAGAGGGTCACTCATGTGAGAGCACTGAACTGTTGGAGGGTCAGTACTGAGGGAGTGCTGTACTGTCAGAGGGTCAGTATTGAGGGAGCACTGCACTGTCAGAGGGTCAGTGCTGAGGGAGTGCTGTACTGTCGGAGGGTCAGTACTGAGGGAGTGCTGCACTGTCGGAGGGTCAGTACTGAGGGAGTGCTGTACTGTCAGAGGGTCTGTACTGAGGGAGCACTGCACTGTCGGAGGGTCAGTACTGAGGTAGTGCTTCACTGTCAGAGGGTCAGTTGTGAGGGAGCACTGCACTGTTGGAGGGTCAGTACTGAGGGAGCACTGTACTGTGGGAGGGTCAGTACTGAGGTAGTCCTGCACTGTCAGAGGGTCACTCATGTGAGAGCACTGAACTGTTGGAGGGTCAGTACTGAGGGAGTGCTGTACTGTCAGAGGGTCAGTATTGAGGGAGCACTGCACTGTCAGAGGATAAGTGCTGAGGGAGTGCTGTACTGTCGGAGGGTCAGTACTGAGGGAGTGCTGCACTGTCGGAGGGTCAGTACTGAGGGAGTGCTGTACTGTCGGAGGGTCAGTACTGAGGGAGTGCTGTACTGTCAGAGGGTCTGTACTGAGGGAGCACTGCACTGTCGGAGGGTCAGTACTGAGGTAGTGCTTCACTGTCAGAGGGTCAGTTGTGAGGGAGCACTGCACTGTTGGAGGGTCAGTACTGAGGGAGTGCTGTACTGTCAGAGGGTCAGTACTGAGAGAGTGCTGCACTGTCAGAGGGTCAATACTGAGGTAGTGCTGCACTGTCCGAGGGTCAGTACTGAGGGAGTGCTGTACTGTCAGAGGGTCAGTACTGAGGGAGTGCTGTACTGTCGGTGGGTCAGTACTGAGGGAGCACTGCGCTGTCGGAGGGTCATTGAAGAGGGAGTGCTGCGCTGTTGGAGGGTCAGTACTGAGAGAATGCTGCACTGTCGCATGGTCAGGACTGTTGGAATGCTGTACTGTCAAAGAGTCAGTACTGAGGGAGCACTGCACTGTCGGATGGTCAGTACTGAGGGAGTGCTGCACTATCAGAGGGTCAGTACTGAGGGAGTGCTGCACTATCAGAGGGTCATTGATGAGGCAGTGTTGCACCAGCAAAGGGTCAGTACTGAGGTAGTGCTGCAGTGTCGGAAGGTCAGCCCTGAGGGAGTACTGCACTGTTGGAGTGTCAGTAAAGCGGGAGCGCTGTACTGTCGGAGGGTCATTGATGAGGTAGTGCTGCACTGTCAGAGGGTCATTGATGAGGTAGTGCTGCACTGTCAGAGGGACAGTACTGAGGGAGTGCTGCACTGTCAGAGGGTCAGTACCGAGGGAGTGCTGCACTGTCAGAGGGTCAGTGCTGAGGGAGTGCCGCACTGTCGGAGGGTCAGTACTGTGGGAGCACTGCACTATCGGAGGGTCAGTACTGACTGATCACTGCACTGTCGGAGGGTCATTGGTGAGGAAGTGCTGCATCGTCAGAGGGTCAGTGCTGAGGGAGCGCAGGACTGTCAGAGGGTCAGTACTGAGGGAGCACTGTACTGTGGGAGGGTCAGTACTGAGGTAGTCCTGCACTGTCAGAGGGTCACTCATGTGAGAGCACTGAACTGTTGGAGGGTCAGTACTGAGGGAGTGCTGTACTGTCAGAGGGTCAGTATTGAGGGAGCACTGCACTGTCAGAGGGTCACTCATGTGAGAGCACTGAACTGTTGGAGGGTCAGTACTGAGGGAGTGCTGTACTGTCAGAGGGTCAGTATTGAGGGAGTGCTGCACTGTCAGAAGCGGCAGGAATGATAGAGTCATATAAGATGTATCTAGACAGATACATGACTGAGCAGTGAGCAAAGGGAAACCAGATTTACCAGATTGATTCATGGGATGGCAGCACTGATATATGATGCCAAATTAGATTAGTTAGGACTGTGTGCATTGGAGGTTAAAAGGATCTCACAGAAACCTTTCAGATTCCAACAGGACCAACAGGGTAAGCACAGCAAAGATGTTCCCAATGGCCAGGGAGTCCAGAACCAGGGGTGAAAGTTTAAGGATATTAATCATCGAATCCCTAGAGGAGGAAGTAGGCCATTCAGTCCATCAAATCCACACCAAAGAACTACCCACATACACTCACCTCCCCCACCTTTCCCTGTAACCCTACATTTCCCATGGCTAATCCACCTAGCCCATACATCCCTGGACACCATGAGCAATTTAGCACGGCCAATCCACTTAATGTACACAACTTTGGACTGTGGAAGGAAATGTGAGCACCCAGAGGAAAGTCACAGAAGTAGACCATTTAGGATGAATATGAGAAGAAATTTCTTCACCCAGAGAGTGGTGAGTGTGTGGAATTCTCTGCCACAGGGAAGAAGCAGTGTTGAATTCCTCTACATTAGACACCATGTGCAGGACGCATTTAACATGAGAATGGTGTGACACATCAGCAGATGCACAGTCCTTGACAGAGGTAGATTGAGTTCAGGGAAAGCTTGGTGACTGAGGATCTCCCTTCAGACTTTATCATCGTGGCTGACCCTGCCAGGAATTGAAAACTCCTGATGGCATTGCCTTCAGGACAGTATCAGTACCTTGCCACTGGAACTGGATCTACTTCTATAGTGGATCACGTGTCTGCTGACGTGTAACAGCATTCTCATGTTAAAAGATGTCCTGCTCAAGGTGTCTACCCAGAGGAATTCTCCACCTCCAACACGTCTGTTCCAATGATGCAAGCTTCTACAAGGGGACTTCTGAAATTTCCACCTTCTTCCTCAACTAAAGATTCCCCACCACTGTATTTGACAGGGCCCTCTATCCTGACCAACCCATCTCCTGCAGTTCTACCTTCACCCTCTTCCCTCCCACAACAGTGATTGGTTCGCTAGATCCTCAATTTCCAAACTACCAGCATCCACATCCAAAGGATTATAAGTCACTTCCAGGAGGATGCCACCAGACACATATTCCCCTCCGCTATCTTGTCAGCATTCTGCAGAGACTCTTCCCTCCAGGAGACCCTGGTCAACTCCTCCTTCATTCCCAATATTTCCCTACATCCCACTGCACCTTCCCATGCAATCGCAGAAAATGTAAGTCCTGGCTGTTTACCCCCTTACTAGCCAAGGACCGAGACACACTTTCCAGGTGAAGCAGTGGATTTACCTGCTCTTCACTCAATCTAGTCTACAGTATTCGCTGCTCACAATGTGGTCTCCTCTATACTGTGGAGATGAAACACAGACTGGGTGACCAGTTCACCCACATTCTGTTCATAAAAGTAACCCCAAGCTTCCAGTTGCCTGCCATCTCAACACACTACCATGATCCCTGGCCAACATCTCATTTTGCATGGTTTTGTGAAGGGCAGGTTGTGCCTCACAAACCTTATTGAATTCTTTGAGAAGGTGACTGAAGAAGTGGACGAGGGTAAAGCGGTAGATGTGGTGTATATGGATTTTAGTAAGGCGTTTGATAAGGTTTGAAAATGTGTTGCTGGAAAAGCGCAGCAGGTCAGGCAGCATCCAAGGAACAAGAAATTTGACGTTTCGGGCATAAGCCCTTCTTCAGGAATTTCCTAAAGAAGGGCTTATGCCCGAAATGTCGAATTTCCTGTTCCTTGGATGCTGCCTGACCAGCTGTGCTTTTCCAGCAACACATTTTCAGCTCTGATCTCCAGCATCTGCAGACCTCACTTTCTCCTCGTTTGATAAGGTTCTCCATGGTAGGCTACTTCAAAAAATACGGAGGTATGGTATTGAGGGTGAGTTGGAGGTTTGGATTAGGAATTGGCTGGCTGGAAGAAGACAGAGGGTAGTAGTTGATGGTAAAGGTTCATCTTGAAGTGCAGTTACCAGCGGTGTTCCGCAAGGATCTGTTTTGGGACCATTGCTGTTTGTCATTTTTATAAATGACCTGGAGGAGGGGCTAGAAGGTTGGGTGAGCAAGTTTGCGGATGATACGAAAGTCAGTGGAGTTGTTGACAGTGAGGAAGGATGTGGCAGGTTACAGCAGGATATAGATAAGCTGCAGAGCTGGGCAGAAAGGTGGCAAATGGAGTTCAATGTAGGTAAGTGTGAAATGATTCACTTTGGTAGGAGTAACAAGAAGATGGAGTAATGGGCTAATGGTAGGCTACTTGGTAGTGTGGATGAGCAGAAGGATCTTGATGTCCATGTACACAGATCTCTGAAAGTTGCCACCCAGGTAAATAGTGCTGTGAAGGAGGCATATGGCATACTGGCTTTTATTGGTAGAGGAATCCTGAGGTCATGTTGCAGTTGTATAAGACTCTGGTGCGGCCACATCTGGAGTATTGTGTGCAGTTTTGGTCGCCATAGTATAGGAAGGATGTGGAGGCACTGGAATGAGTGCAGAGGAGGTTTACCAGGATGTTGCCTGGTATGGTAGGAAGATCGTATGAGGAAAGGCTGAGGCACTTGGGGCTGTTTTCATTGGAGAAAAGAAGGTTCAGGGGTGACTTGATAGAGGTGTACAAGATGATTAGGGGTTTAAATAGGGTTGACAATGAGAACCTTTTTCCATGTATGGAGTCAGCTATTACGAGGGGGCATAGCTTTAAATTAAGTGGAGGTAGGTATAGGACAGATGTTAGGGGTAGATTCTTTACTCAGCGAGTCGTGAGTTCATGGAATGCCAGTAACAGTGGTGGACTCTCCCTCTTTATTGGCATTTAAACAGGCATTGGATAGGCATATAGAGGAAAGTGGGCTAGTGTAGGTTAGGTGGGCTTGGGTCGGCGCAACATCGATGGTCAAAGGGTCTGTACAGCGCTGTATTTTTCTATGTTCTATGTTCTATGTTTTGCACGTGGGGACCCTGCAGCCTTCTGGACTCAATATTGTGTTCAATAATTCAAAGGCCTGAGCACCTACATCGCCTTGTCAAAACATTGGCTGCTACCACAACCAACCCCTTGTCAGCTACTAATCGTCCGCATTAGCAGCCAATCATTCTTCCAGGCTGACCTTTACCCATTTGTTTGTCTGACTAACTGCTTTTCCAACTTCTTGGGTTCCAATTGCACCTATTGGTTTCTCTTTCCCCTCCCACGACTCCTTCTTTAGCATGTATACTATCCTTTCCTATCCACAATCAGTTCTAAAGAAGAGTCACTGGACCAGAAACATTAATTATATTTTCTCTCTATAGACACTGCCAGACCTGTTGGGTTTTCAGCAATTTCTCTTTGTCTTTCAGATTTTCAACATTTGTGGTGCTTTCTTTTTTCATCTTGGTAAACCCTCTTTCTTTTGACTCTCTCCAGAACCTCCACACCCCTCCTACAGTGTGGCGAACAGAACTGCAAATTATCCTCCAAATGTGGCCCAATTAGAGTCAGAATCATAGAGATGTATAGCACAGAAACAGACCCTTAGAACATAGAACAATACAGCGCAGAACAGGCCCTTTGGCCCTCGATGTTGCGCCGACCTGTGAACTATTCTCAGCTCGTCCCCCTACACTATCCCATCACCATCCATGTGCTTATCCAAGGATTGTTTAAATCTCCCTAATGTCGGTAGGTAGGGCATTCCACGCCCATACCACTCTGAGTAAAGAACCTGCCTCTGACATCTGTCTTAAATTTGTAGTTATGCCCTCTTGTACAAGTTGTCGTCATCTTCTGAGGAAAAAAACTTTCACTGTCTACCCTATCTAATCCTCTGATCATCTTGTATGTCTTAATCAAATCCCCTCATAGCCTTCTTCTTTCCAATGAGAACAGACCCAAGTCTCTCAGCCTTTCCTCATAAGGCCTTCCCTCCAGACCAGGCAACATCCTGGTAAATCTCCTCTGCACCTTTTCTAATGCTTCCAAATCCTTCCCGAAATATGGTGACCAGAACTGTACACAATATTCCAAGTGTGGCCGCACTAGCATTTTGTATAGTTGCAGCATGACATTATGGCTCCCGAACTCAATGCCTCTACCAATGAAATTTAACACACCATACGCCTTCTTAACAGCACTATCAACCTGGGTGGCAACTTTCAGGGATCGATGCACATGGACTCCAAGATCCCTCTGTAGATCCACACTACCAAGAATCTTTTCATTGACCCAGTACTCTGCCCTCCTGTCATTTTTCCCAAAGTGAATCCCAAAGTGTTTTGGGACCATTGCTTTTTGTTATCTTTATAAATGATCTAGAGGAAGGACTTGAAAGCTGGGTAAGCAAGTTTGCGGATGACACAAAAGTCGGTGGAGTTGTGGATAGTGAGGAAGGAAGTGGTAGGTTACAGCGGGATATAGATAAGTTGCAGAGCTGGGCGGAAATGTGGCAAATGGAATTCAATGTAGCTAAGTGCGAAGTCGTTCACTTTGGTAGGAATAACAAGATGATGGATTACTGGGCTAATGGTAGGCTACTTGGTAGTGTGGATGAGCAGAGGGATCTTGGTGTCCATGTACACAGATCTCTGAAAGTTGCCACCCAGGTAAATAGTGCTGTGAGGAAGGCATATGGTGTACTGGGCTTTATTGGCAGAGGAATTGAGTTCCGGAGTCCTGAGGTCATGTTGCAGTTGTATAAGACTCTGGTGCGGCCTCATCTGGAGTATTGTGTGCAGTTTTGGTCGCCATACTATAGGAAGGATGTGGAAGCTGTAGAACGAGTGCAGAGGAGGTTTACCAGGATGTTGCCTGGAATGGTAGGAAAATCTTATGAGGAAAGGCTGAGGCACTTGGGGCTGTTCTCATTGGAGAAGAGAAGGTTTAGGGGAGATCTGATAGAAGTGTATAAGATGATTAGGGGTTTAGATAGGGTAGATACTAAGAACCTTTTACCGCTAATGGAGTCAGGTGTTACTAGGGGACATAGCTTTAAATTAAGGGGTGGTAGGTATAGGACAGATGTTAGGGGTAGATTCTTCACACAGCGGGTTGTGAGTTCATGGAATGCCCTGCCCGTATCAGTGGTGAACTCTCCTTCTTTATGGTCATTTAAGCGGGCATTGGATAGGCATTTGGAAGTTATTGGGCTAGTATAGGTTAGGTAGGATTCGGTCGGCGCAACATCGAGGGCCGAAGGGCCTGTACTGCGCTGTATCCTTCTATGTTCTATGTTCTATGTATGAATCACCTCTCATTTAGCTGCACTGAACTCCATTTGCCACCTCTCTGCCCAATTCTGCAGTTTATCCAAGTTGCCCTGCAACCTGTAACATTCTTCCAAACTGTCCACTACTCCACCGACTTTAGTGTCATCTGCAAATTTACTAATCCATCCACCTATGCCTGTGTCTAAGTCATTTATAAAAATGACAAACAGCAGTGGTCCCAAAACAGATCCTTGTGGCACACCACTAATAATTCACCACTAGCTGAATTTTTCCCATCAACCACCACTCACTGCCTTCTTTCAGAAAGCCAGTTTCTAATTCAAACTGCTAAAGCACCCTCGATCCCATGCCTCTGCATTTTTTACAACAGCCTACCATGTGGAACCTTATCAAAGACGTTACTGAAGTCTATGTATACCACGTCAACTGCCCTACCCTCATCTACATGCTTGGTCACCTTCTCAAAAAACTCAGTGAGGTTTGTGAGACATGACCTGCCCTTGACGAAACCATGTTGACTATCTGAAATCGGTCCAACTCATCCATGCCAACCAGATATCCTAACCTAACCTAGTCCGATTTGCCAGCATTTGGCCCATATCCTTATAAACCCTTCCTATTTATATACCCATCCAATGCCTTTTAAATATAATTGTACCAGCCTCACGACTTTCTCTGGCACTCATTTCATATATGCACCACTTTCTGCATGAAAAAGTTACCTCTTAGGTCCCTTTTAAATTTTTCACCTCTCACCCAATCCTATGCCCTCTAGTTCTGGATTCCCCCACTCCAGGGAAAAGATTTTGTCTATTTACCCTATCCATGCCCCTCATGATTTTATAAACCTCTATAAGGTCACCCCTCAGCCTCCAATACTCCAGGGAAAACAGCTCCAACCTATTCAGCCTCTCCCTATAGTTCAAATCCTCCAACCCTGGCAACATCCTTGTAAATCTTTTCTGAAACCTTTTCAAGTTTCACAACATCCTTCTGATAGGAAGAAGACCAGAATTGCACACAATATTCCAAAAGTGGCCTAACCAATGTCCTGTACAGCTGCAACATGACCTCCCAACTCCTATACTCAATGCTCTGTCCAATAAAGGAAACACCTTCTTCACTAACCTATCTACCTGAGACTCCACTTTCAAGGAATTATGAACCTGCATTCCAAGGTCTTTGTTCAGCAAACTCCCTAGGACCTTACCAAAAATTGTGGCTGTAAGAGCTGCTCCTTTTTTGAGGGTTTTATTTTATAGCAATTGGAGGTGATTTCCTTGAGATCAAGGAGCAGCAATTTTATATACTGTTGTATTAAGACCATAAAACCACAAGGCATAGGAGTGGAAGTAAGGCCATTCGGCCCATCGAGTCCAGTCCGCCATTCAATCATGGCTGATTCAACTCCACTTACCCGCATTCTCCCCATAGCCCTTAATTCCTCGACACATCAAGAATTTATCAATCTCTGCCTTGAAGACATTTAGCGTCCCAGCCTCCACTGCACTCTGCGGCAATGAATTGCACAGGCCTACCACTCTCAGGCTGAAGAAATGTCTCCGCATTTCTATTCTGAATTGACCCCCTCTAATTTTAAGGCTGTGTCCACGGGTCCTAGTCTCCTCGCCTAACGGAAAAAATTTCCTAGCGTCCACCCTTTCCAAGCCATGTATTATCTTGTAAGTTTCTATTAAGTCTCCCCTTAATCTTCTAAACTCTAATGAATGCAATCCCAGGATCCTCAGCCGTTCCTCATATGTTATTCCAGAGATCATCCGTGTGAATCTCCACTGGACACGTTCCAGTGCCAGTATGTCCTGCCAGGGACCAAAACTGGACACAGTACTCCAAATGGGGCCTAACCAGAGCTTTATAAAGTCTCAGTAGCACAACGGTGCTTTTATATTCCAACCCTCTTGAGATAAGTGACAACATTGCATTCGCTTTCTTAATCACGGACTCAACCTGCATGTTTACCTTTAGAGAATCCTCGACTAGCACTCCAAAGATCTCTTTGTACTTTGGTTTTACAAATTTTCTCACCGTTTAGAAAGTAGTCTATGCTTTTATTCTTTTTTCCAAAGTGCAAGACCTCGCATTTGCTCACGTTGAATTCCATCAGCCATTTCCTGGACCACTCTCCCAAACTGTTTAGATCCTTCTGCAGCCTCTCCACTTCCTCAGTACTACCTGCCTGTCCACCTAACTTCGTATCATTGGCAAACTTCGCTAGAATGCCCCCAATCCCTTCATCCAGATCATTAATATATAACGTGAACAGCTGCAGCCCCAACACTGAACCCTGCGGGACACCGCTGGTCACCAGCTGCCATTCCGAAAAAGAACCTTTTATCCCAACTCTCTGCCTTCTGTCAGACAGCCAATCCTCAATCCATACCAGTAGCTCACCTTGGGCCATCACCTTGCTCAGCAGCCTCCCGTGTGGCACCTTATCAAAGGCCTTTTGGAAGTCTAGATAGACCACATCCCCTGGGTTTCCCTAGTCTAACCCACTTGTCACCTTTTCAAAGAATTCCAATAGGTTTGTCAGGCACGACCTCCCCTTACTAAATCCATGTTGACTTGTTCTAATCAGACTCTGCTCTTCCAAGAATTTAGAAACCTCATCCTTAATGATGGATTCTAGAATTTTATCAACAACCGAGATTAGGCTAATTGGCCTATAATTTTCCATCTTTTGTCTTGAAACGCACAGCTTGCAACAGTAGTAGACTCGCCAACTTTAAGGGCATTTAAATGGTCATTGGATAGGCATATGGATGATCCCTCCAGCCCTCCCCCTCTCTGAGGATGAAAGATCAGTCCTCAGCAGAGGCCTCACCTTCATCCCCCTACACTCCCGGATTAACGAGTTCAACACGCGACGAGACATCGAACAATTCTTCCGCCGCTTTCACCTCCGCGCCTACTTCTACAACCAGGATTCTCGCCCACCCTCAGACAACCCCTTCTCCTACCTCCAATACACCCCATCCACCTGGACACCCCGTGCTGGCCTCTTACCTGCCCTCGATCTCTTCTTGTTTTGGAACTTTGGGGAATAAAGATCAAAACAATGGCACTTTAAAAAGGAGGAAGACATACAAAGGTAGTGACCAATGGTCAAAGAAAGAAAGAATTAATGGCAGAAAATAGTTCCTGGCTCACAACAAACAACATATTTCAGTGAATGGTTCTAGGAAGTGCAGCTGTGTGACAGGAGACACTTTATAAGGCTGACAGTTATGTGGATGGCACATTTAGAGAGATGGTCATACAACTGATCAAGTGTCTGGAGAAATGAAGGTAAAGACGTTACCACCAGGTAGTCAAGGCGAAACAGACAGGTCAGGCAGGAGTCACCTGGAGTCCCACTCACAAATCAGTTTTCTGTTCAGGAAGCTGAGGACTGATTTGATTTGATTTATTGTTGTCACACGTACTGAGATACAGTGAAAAGTGTTATTTTTTAATGCTATACGGGCAGATCATACCATAAAACCTGCATCAGGGTAGCAAGACATAGCTTTAAATTGAGGGGTGATAGATATAGGATAGATGTCAGAGATAGTTTCTTTACTCAGAGAGTAGTAGGAGAGTGGAACACACAGCTTGCAACAGTAGTAGACTTGCCAACTTTAAGGGCATTTAAATGGTCATTGGATAGGCATATGGACGATCCCGCCAGCCCTCCCCCTCTCTGAGGATGAAAGATCAGTCCTCAGCAGAGGCCTCACCTTCATCCCCCTACGCTCCCGGATTAACGAGTTCAACATGCGACGAGACATCAAACAATTCTTCCGCCGCCTTCGCCTCCGTGCCTACTTCTTCAACTAGGATTCTCGCCCACCCTCTGATGACCCCTTCTCCCACCTCCAACACACCCCATCCACATGGACACACCGTGCTGGCCTCTTACCTGCCCTCGATCTCTTCATAGCCAACTGCCGCTGCGACATTAACCGCCTCAACCTGTCCACCCCTCTCACCCACTCCAACCTCTCACCCTCGCAACATGCAGCCCTCCACTGCCTCCGCTCCAACTCCAACCTCACTATCAAACCGGCAGACAAGGGAGGCGCGGTAGTAGTTTGGTGCACCAATCTTTACATTGCTGAGGCTAAACGCCAGCTTGCGGACACCTCATCCAACTGCCCCTTGACCATGACCCCCCTCCCACCACCAAACCATCACCTCCCAGACCTTCCATAACCTCATCACCTCAGGGGATCTCCCATCCACCGCCTCCAACCTCATATTCCCACAACCCTGTACCACCCGTTTCTACCTCCTGCCCAAAATCTACAAACCTGACTGCTCCTGCCCCACCGAACTCATCTCTGCATACCTCGACACGGTCCTGTCCCCCTTAGTCCAAGAACTCCCCACCTACGTTCGGGACACCACCCACGCCCTCCACCTCCTCCATGATTTTCGCTTCCCAGGCCCACAACGCCTTATCTTCACCATGGACATCCAGTCCCTGTATACCTCCATCCCCCATCACGAAGGCTTCAAAGCCCTCCACTTCTTCCTTTCCCGCTGACCCAACCAGTATCCTTCCGCTGACACCCTCCTTCGACTGACTGAACTGGTCCTCACCCTGAACAACTTCTTTCCAATCCTCCCACTTCCTCCAAACCAAAGGAGTAGCCATGGGCACCTGCGTGGGCCCCAGCTATGCCTGCCTCTTCATCGGATTTATGGAACAGTCCATCTTCCGCAGCTACACTGGCACCACCCCCCACCTTTTCCTCTGCTACATCGACGACTGTATCGACGCTACCTTGTGCTCCCACGAGGAGTTTGAACAGTTCATCCGCTTTACCAACACCTTCCACCCCGACCTCAAATTTACCTGGAAAGTCTCAGACTCCTCCCTCCCCTTCCTCAACCTCTCCATTTCTATCTCGGGCGACCGACTCAACACGGACATTTACTATAAACCGACCGACTCCCACAACTACCTAGATTACACCTCCTCCCACCCTGCCCCCTGTAAAAATGCCATCCCATATTCCCAATTCCTTCGCCTCCGCCGCATCTGCTCCCAGAAGGGCCAATTCCAATACTGAACAACCCAGATGGCCTCCTTCTTCAAAGACCGCAATTTCTCCTCAGACGTGGTTGACGATGCTCTCCACCGCATCTCTTCCACTTCCCGCTCCTCCGCCCTTGAACCCTGCCCCTCCAATCGCCACCAGGACAGAACCCCACTGGTCCTCACCTACCACCCACCAACCTCCAGATACATCATATCATCCTTCGTCATTTCCACCACCTCCAAACAGACCCCACCACCAAGGATATATTTCCCTCCCCTCCCCTATCAGCGTTCCGGAAAGACCACTCCCTCCGCGACTCCCTCGTCAGGTCCACATCCCCCACCAACCCAACCTCCACTCCCGGCACCTTCCCCTGCAACTGCAAGAAATGCAAAACTTGCGCCCACACCTTCCCCCCTCACTTCCTTCCAAGGCCCCAAGGGATCCTTCCAAATCCGTCACAAATTCACCTGCACCTCCACACACATTATTTACTGCATCCGCTGCACCCGATGTGGCCTCCTCTACATTGGGGAGACAGGCCGCCTACTTGCAGAACGTTTTAGAGAACACCTCTGGGACACCCACATCAACCAACCCAACTGCCCTGTGGCTGAACACTTTAACTCCCCCTCCCACACCACCAAGGACATGCAGTCCTTGGCCTCCTCCATCGCCAGACCATGGCAACACAACACCTGGAGGAAGAGTGCCTCATCTTCCACCTAGGAACCCTCCAACCACAAGGTATGAATACAGATTTCTCCAGCTTCCTCATTTCCCCTCCCCCCACCTTATCTCTGTCCTAACCCTCGGACTCAGCACCGCCTTCTTGACCTGCAATCTTCTTCCCGACCTCTCCGCTCCCACCCCCCCTCCAGCCTATCGCTCTCACCTTGACCTCCTTCCACCTATCTCATTCCCAACGCCCCTCCCCCAAGTCCTTCCTCCCTACCTTTTATCTTAGCCTGCTTGGCACATCTTCCTCATTCCTGAAGAAGGGCTTATGCCCGAAACATCAATTCTCCTGCTCCTTGGATGCTGCCTGACCTGCTGCGCTTTTCCAGCAACACATTTTTAAGCTCTGATCTCCAGCATCTGCAGTCCTTACTTTCTCCTATATGGACGAGAATGGAATAGGCTAGGTTAGATGGGCCTTCCTAGGTTAGATGGGCTTCAGGTTGGTTCCACAATCAGTGCAACATCGAGAGCTGAAGGGCCTGTACTGCGCTGTAATTTTCTACGTTCTAAGGCAGAGTGCAACATGCAGTGTTACAGCCACAGAGAATGTGCAAAGAGAGAAAGATCAACATTAACATTTGAGAGGTCCATTAGAAAGTCTGATAACAGCAGGGAAGAAGATGTTCTTGAATCTTTTTTCACGCGTATTCAAACTTTTACATCTTCTCCAGATGGAAGAAGGTGCAAGACAGTATAACGGTGTGGGAGGGGTCTTTGATTATATTGGTTACTTCCCCAAAGCAGTGGAAAGTATAGATGGAGTCAATGGATGCAGAGTATAACCAGTGTGAGTGGGGTCTTTGATTATGTTAGTTGCTTTCCGGAGGCAGTGGAAAGTATAGATGGAGTCAATGAATGGAAGAATAGTGAATGCTTGAGAACACTGGTACTTCAAGGAAGTGCACTCAGTACTAGATTTCTGGCACCACAATTGGCCTCATTGTACAGGAGGGGAAGAAGAAGGAAGCAGGATTGATAGTGTTAGGGGCCTCATTAGTTATGGGAACAGACAAGTGTCACCAGATGTGACTCCAGGATGATGAGCTTCCTCCCTGGAACCAAAGTCTGGGATGTCGCTGAGTGGCTGCAGAGAGGGATGGCGAAGGTTACAAGACAGAGTGACACATTGATAATCAACCAATATCTACCATTCTACCAATGAGAGGTAAAGCCTCGTATTAAAAATTTGGAGAATTGGCACTCAATCCAAACAAATCAAAGACATCTCTTAACTATACAAGGCAATATTTACATGCATTTGAGGCACCAGGAGGGCCCACTTCCTGAACGGACCCGTATTAATGCCTTGGTGGCAGTTCCTAGGCTTTAGCGTGTCCTGCACCTTGGACACTTGGTCGAAGTCAATTCCTTGTTCTGGAAAACCAAAACCTTTTGGGTAGACCAAAGAATGTTGTTCACTGAACTGATGGTCCTGCAGGCGCAGTCAATGTTTGTCTTGGGGAACAGACCATAGCGCACAGAGTCCTGCATCACAAAGCTGCTCGGAATGAACCTTGGCAAAAACCACTGCATCTTCCTCCAGACATCCTTTGCAAAGGCACATTCTGAAAGGAGATGTGTGACAGTCTCAGTTTGTTCAAGGGCAGCGTGCAGACCAACCAGGTATACATGAAGGATCTCACAGGTATGCCCCTCTCGTCACCAGCCAAGTGATGCCTTGGTGCTTGTTGGAAAGTTCTGGTGATGCAGCATCCTGCCAAATGACTTAGACAATTTGTTCAGGAAACTACACAACAGGACCCACCCTATCCTTTTCCCGAAGGGTCTCAAGGACACTACATGCTGACCACTTCCTGATAGACTTGTAGTCAAACGTGTTTTCTTTATAAATTTCTTCATGAAGGACAGGTGATGTAGAACGATCCAACTACTTGGAGCGTTCCGTAGCATTGAGGCCAGTCCCATCATTCGCAACATGGGACAGATAGAACCTCAGTATGTAGTGACACTTGGTATTTGTACACTGACCATCTACGTACAGCTTGGTGCAGCCGCACACAAAGGTGGCCATCAGGAAGAGTGGCGTTGGATACATTTTTCCCTCCCTTATTCAGAGTTTTGTACATGGTGTCCCTGCAGGCACAGTCCATTTTAGATCTCCAGATGCCAGTTTCTGCCTCATCATGGCAATATGGCCCAGGCGCTCCAAGCCATATTCCCAGAACATTCAGGTAATCTATACTGACAGTGAAGGGGATAAAGGAGCAGTCAGTTCAGTTCCTGACTAACATGACCTCATTCTTGCCTCGATTTACCTTGGCTCCCAAGGCCAGTTCAAAGTGATCGCAGATGCTCACGGATCTGCGCACTGATAGTGGATCCGAACAGAAAAATGTGATGTCATCCATGTACAGGCAGGCCTCTGCTGCCTGGAATAGTCACCCTTCTCAGGCTCTCATCATCCCTGACGGTGTCAGCAAAAATCTCTATATGACACACAAACAAAGCAGCAGAGAGAGTGCAGCTCTACCCAACTCTAGGTCTGATTGGGAAGCTTTCTGGTTACCACCTATTGATTGAGACTACACTAAGAATATTGTTGTAGAGCAATCAGGTCCATTTGCGAATTCCCTCCTCAAAGCCCACTTTGGAGACCATGTCCCACATGTAGGTGCGTGATATCCTTATCGAAGGCCTTTTCTCTGATCCAGGCTGATGAGGCAGTCTATCCCGCCTTCCTCATCCTGCACATACGCAACCCTATCCCTGAGGACTGCAAGGCCCTCAGACATTGTCCTGCCTGGTACAACACAGTTTGTGGATTAGTGGTGCTGGAAGAGCACAGCAGTTCAGGCAGCATCCAAAGTGCAGCAAAATCGACGTTTTGGGCAAAAGCCCTTCATCAGGAATACGATGAAGGGCTTTTGCCCGAAACGTCGATTTTGCTGCACTTTGGATGCTGCCTGAACTGATGTGCTCTTCCAGCACCACTGATCCAGAATCTGGTTTCCAGCATCTGCAGTCATTGTTTTTACCTACAACACAGTTTGGTCAGGATGAATCACTGACCTCAGAGCAGTCTTGACCCAGTGGGTGATGACAGGATTTTGTAGCCTGCCTTCAGCGAAGAAATTAGTCACCAATTGCTAATTTCCACCCTTGTAGATGGGGGTGATTACATCTTTCCGCATGCATTCACACACACCATCTGCCAGAAGCATAGGTTCAGTGAATTGGCCACGCTAAATTGCCCGTCGTGTTAGGTGCAGGGGTGAATGTAGGGGAATGGGTCTGGGTGGGTGCGCTTGGGCAGGTCGGTGTGGACTTGTTGGGCTGAAGGGCCTGTTTCCACACTGTAAGTAATCTAATCTAATCATACTGTGTGTGTGGGTGCTGCTCCTGGCATGCCCTCCTACACTCTACATTGAACCAGGGTTGATGGTGACCCAGGAGTGAGGTATACACCGCACCATGAGGTTACAGATTACACTGTAACATAACTCTGCTGCTGCTGATGGCCCACAGCGCCTCATGTACCCAGCCACTGTCCTCTCCCTCTAATTCAGTGTCCCGGGCTCTGCCTCTATTCAGTTTCCTGGGCTCCCACACGATTCAATTTGCCGGGCTCTTCTGCTATTCAGTTTCCGGGGTTCCCGCTATGCGGCTGCCCGCGCGCTGTCACAATGCCGTCTCCCTGTATTCAGTTGCCGGGGCATTCTCGCTATTCAGCTTCCCGGGCGCCCGTTATTCAGTTTCCCGGGTGCACCCTCGCTCTGTCTGTAATGGCGGACTCGGGGCCTGTTCCTCCCCTGGACCCGGACCCGGACCCGGACGCCGAGGACGGACCCGATCCCGATCCCCCCGCCGGTTCCCCGTGCCCTCTCCCCGGGGTGCTGTATGTGAGTTTCCTGCCCCCGGGCCTGGGGCCCAAACAGCTCCGGAACATGATGTCGGTGTTCGGGGAGATCGGCAGAGTGTTCATTCAGGAGAGAGGTGAGGGGGGGGTGAGGGGGGATGTGGGATGGGGGGGGGGGGGGAAAGGATGAGGGAGGGTGAGGGTGAGGACGAGGGGGGGCTGAGAGAACGGGGGTTGAGAGGACGAGGGGGAGGGGTGAGGACGAGGGGGGGGGGAGGGTGAGAGGACGAGGGGTATGAGGGGATGAGGGGGATAGGGTGAGGATGAGGGGAAAGGGGTGAGGATGTGGAGGGGATCGGGTTGAGGATGTGGGGGTGTTAAAAAGGAGGGGGGAGAGGATGAGGGGGGTGAGGGCGTAGGTGAGGGTGGGGGTGTGAGGATGAGGGAGGGGGGTGAGGATGGGGGGGTGAGGGGTGAGGACGAGGGGGGAGGGTGCGAGGATGAGGGAGGGGGGTGAGGATGGGGGGGTGAGGGGTGAGGACGAGGGGGGAGGGTGCGAGGATGAGGGAGGGGGGTGAGGATGGGGGGGTGAGGGGTGAGGACGAGGGGGGAGGGTGCGAGGATGAGGGAGGGGGGTGAGGATGGGGGGGTGAGGGGTGAGGACGAGGGGGAGGGTGCGAGGACGAGGGGTGTGAGGGGGTGAGGATGAGGGGGAACGGGTGAGGATGTGGGGGGGGAGGGGGTGAGGATGTGGGGGGGAGGGGGTGAGGATGTGGGGGGGAGGGGGTGAGGATGTGGTTGGGAGCGGGGGTGAGGATGTGGGGGGAGTGGGGTGAGGATGTTGGGGGGAGGGGGCTGAGGATGTGGGGTATGAGGAGGTGAGGGTGAGGGATGGGGGTGTGAGGATGGGGGGGAGGAGGTGAGGATGAGGGGGGAGGAGGTGAGGATGAGGGGGGAGGAGGTGAGGATGAGGGGTATGAGGAGGTGAGGGTGAGGGGTATGAGGAGGTGAGGGTGAGGGGGAAGGGGTGAGGATGAGGGATGGGGGGTGAGGATGATGGATGGGGGGTGTGGATGAGGGATGCGGGTTGAGGAAGAGGGAGGGGTGTGAGGGGGGTGAGGACGAGGGGGAACGGGTGAGGATGGGGGGGTGAGGGTGAGGATGGGGGGGTGAGGGTGAGGATGGGGGGGTGAGGGTGAGGATGAGGGAGGGGGAGTGAGGATGAGGGAGGGGGAGTGAGGATGAGGGGGGTGAGGATGAGGGAGGGAGGGGGGTGAGGGTGAGGACGAGGGGGGAGGGGTGAGGACGAGGGGGGGAGGGTGAGAGGACGAGGGGGGATAGGGTGAGGATGAGGGGAAACGGGTGAGGATGTGGGGGGTTAAGAAGGGGGGGTGAGGACGGGGGGGTGAGGGTGAGGATGGGGGGTGAGGATGAGGATGGGGGGGTGAAGATGAGGATGGGGGTGAGGGGTGAGGACGAGGGGGGAGGGTGCGAGGACGAGGGGTGTGAGGGGGTGAGGACAAGGGTGGGTTAGGACGAGGGGGAACGGGTGCGGATGTGGGGGGGAGGGGATGAGGATGTGGGGGGAGGGGATGAGGATGTGGAGGGAGGGGATGAGGATGTGGGGGGAGGGGATGAGGATGTGGTTGGGGGGGTGAGGATGTGGAGGGGAGGGGGTGAAGATGTGGTTGGGAAGGGGGTTGAGGATGAGGGGGGGAAGGGGGTTGAGGATGTGGGGGGAGGGGTGAGGATGAGGGGTGGGGGTGAGGATGAGGGGGGAAGGGGGTGAGGATGTGGGGGTGAAGGGGGTGATGATGTAGGCGGGAAGTGTGAGGATGAGGGAGGGGGTGAGGAAGTAGGGGGAGGGGGGTGAGGATGAGGGAGGGAGGGGGTGAGGACGAGTGAGGGGTGGGGGTGAGGATGTGGGCGGAGGGGGGTGAGGATGAGGGGGGAGGGGTGAGGATGTAGGGCAGAGGGGGGTGAGGAAGTGGTGGGGAGGGTGTGAGGATGTGTGGGGGGAAGGGGGGGTGAGGATGTGTGGGGGGAAGGGGGGGTGAGGATGTGTGGGGGGAAGGGGGGGGTGAGGATGTGTGGGGGAAAGGGGGGGTTAGGATGTGTGGGGGAAAGGGGGGGTTAGGATGTGTGGGGGGAAGGGGGGGTGAGGATGTGTGGGGGGAAGGGGGGGTGAGGATGTGTGGGGGGAAGGGGGGGTGAGGATGTGTGGGGGGAAGGGGGGGTGAGGATGTGTGGGGTGAAGGGGGGGTGAGGACGTGGGGTGAAGGGGGGTGAGGACGTGGGGGTGTGAGGGAGGGGGGTGAGGACGTGGGGGTGTGAGGGAGGGGGGTGAGAAAGTGGGGGGATGAGGGAGGGGTGGTGAGGAAGTGGGGGGAGGGGGGTGAGGATGAGGCGTAGAGGGGTGAGGATGTGGGCGAAGGGGAGGCAAGGATGTGGGAGGGAGGTGGTGGGGACGAGTGGGGGGTGGGGGTGAGGATGTGGGCGGAGGGGGGTGAGGATGAGGGGGTGAGGATGAGGGATGGGAGGGTGAGGATGAGGGAGGGGGTGAGGATGAAGGGGGTAAGGATGAGGGAGGGAGGGGGTGAGGGTGAGGACGACGGGGGAGAGGGGAGGGGAGAGGACGATGGGGGGCTGAGAGAACGGGGGGGTTGAGAGGACGAGGGGGAGGGTGAGAGGACGAGCGGGGAGGGGTTAGGGGAGGGGGGAGGGTGAGAGGACGACGGGGGGAGGGTGAGAGGACGAGGGGGGGGGGGAGGGTGAGAGCACGAGGGGGGGGGGGGGTGAGAGGACGAGGGGGGAAGGGTGAGAGGACGAGCGGGGAGGGGTTAGGGGAGGGGGGAGGGTGAGAGGACGACGGGGGGAGGGTGAGAGCACGAGGGGGGGGAGGGTGAGAGGACGAGGGGGGGGGAGGGTGAGAGCACGAGGGGGGGGAGGGTGAGAGGACGAGGGGGGAAGGGTGAGAGGACGAGGGGGGAGGAGGTGGGGATGGGGGGATAGGGTGAGGATGAGGGGAAAGGGGTGAGGATGTCGAGAGGATGGGGTTGAGGATGTGGGGGGGTTAAAAAGGAGGGGGGAGAGTATGAGAGGGGGTGAGGGTGTAGGTGAGGGTGGGGGTGTGAGGATGAGGGAGGGGGGTGAGGATGGGGGGGGTGAGGGGTGAGGACGAGGGGGGAGGGGGTGAGGATGTGGGGGGGGGAGGGGGTGAGGATGTGGGGGCGTGGGGGTGAGGATGTGGGGGGGGAGAGGATGTGGGGGGGGAGAGGATGTGGGGGGGGGAGGGGGGGTGAGGATGAGGGGGGGAGGGGGGTGAGGATGTGGGGGGGGAGGGGGGTGAGGGTGTGGGGGGGGATGGGGGTGAGGATGTGGGGTATGAGGAGGTGAGGACGAGGGGTATGAGGAGGTGAGGACGAGGGGTATGAGGAGGTGAGGGGGAGGGGGTGGGTGAGGATGAGGGGGAAGGGGTGAGGATGAGGGATGGGGGTGAGGATGGGGGGTTGAGGATGAGGGATGGGGGGTTGAGGATGAGGACAGGGGGGAGGGTGCGAGGACAAGGGGTGTGAGGGGGTGAGGACAAGGGGGGTGGGTTAGGACGAGGGGGAGGGGGTGAGGATGTGGGGGGAGGGGGGAGGATGAGGGGGGGAGGGGGTGAGGATGTGGTTGGGGGGGTGAGGGGAGTGAGGTGTGGAGGGGAGGGGGTGAAGATGGGGTTGAGGATGTGGGGGGGGGGGGGGTTGAGGATGTGGGGGGGAGGGGGGTTGAGGATGTGGGGGGGGAGGGGGGTTGAGGATGTTGGGGGGAAGGGGGTTGAGGATGTTGGGGGGAAGGGGGTTGAGGATGTTGGGGGGAAAGGGGTTGAGGATGTGGGGGAAGGGGGTTGAGGATGTGGGGGAGGGGGGAGGATGAGGGGTGGGGGTGAGGATGAGGGGTGGGGGTTGATGAGGGGGTAGAGGGGTGTGGATGAGGGGTGGGGGTTGATGGGGTAGAGGGGTGAGGATGAGGGGGTGTGTGGGGGTGAGTATGCGGGGGGAAGGGGGGTGAGGATGTGGGGGGAAGGGTGTGATGATGTAGGCGGGAGGTGTGAGGATGAGGGAGGGGGGTGAGGAAGTGGGGGGGTGAGGGGGGGTGAGGAAGTGGGGGGAGGGGGGGGTGAGGAAGTGGGGGGAGGGTGGTGAGGATGAGGGGGGGAGGGTGGTGAGGATGAGGGATGGAGGGTGGTGAGGATGAGGGATAGAGGGGGTGAGGATGAGGGAGGGAGGGGGTGAGGACGAGTGAGGGGTAGGGGTGAGGATGTGGGCGGAGGGGGGTGAGGATGTGGGCGAGGGAGGGGGTGAGGATGTGGGGGGAGGGGTGAGGATGTAGGGCGGAGGGGGTGAGGATGTGGGGGGAGGGGTGAGGATGTAGGGCGGAGGGGGGGTGGGGGTGAGGATGTGTGGGGGGAAGTGGGGTGAGGATGGGGGGGATGAGGAAGTGGGGGTGTGAGGGAGCGGGGTGTGTGAGGGAGGGGGTGAGAAAATGGGGGGATGAGGGAGGGGTGGTGAGGAAGTTGGGGGGAGGGGGGTGAGGATGAGGGTTGGAGGGGTGAGGATGTGGGCGAAGGGGAGGCGAGGATGTGGGAGGGAGGGGGTGGGGACGAGTGGGGGGTGGGGGTGAGGATGTGGGCGGAGGGGATGAGGATGTGGTTGGGGGGGTGAGGATGTGGAGGGGAGGGGGTGAAGATGTGGTTGGGAAGGGGGTTGAGGATGAGGGGGGGAAGGGGGTTGAGGATGTGGGGGGAGGGGTGAGGATGAGGGGTGGGGGTGAGGATGAGGGGGGGAAGGGGGTGAGGATGTGGGGGTGAAGGGGGTGATGATGTAGGCGGGAAGTGTGAGGATGAGGGAGGGGGTGAGGAAGTAGGGGGAGGGGGGTGAGGATGAGGGAGGGAGGGGGTGAGGACGAGTGAGGGGTGGGGGGTGAGGATGTGGGCGGAGGGGGGTGAGGATGAGGGGGGAGGGGTGAGGATGTAGGGCAGAGGGGGGTGAGGAAGTGGTGGGGGGGTGTGAGGATGTGTGGGGGGAAGGGGGGGTGAGGATGTGTGGGGGGAAGGGGGGGGTGAGGATGTGTGGGGGGAAGGGGGGGGGTGAGGATGTGTGGGGGGAAGGGGGGGTGAGGATGTGTGGGGGGAAGGGGGGGTGAGGATGTGTGGGGGAAAGGGGGGGTTAGGATGTGTGGGGGAAAGGGGGGGTTAGGATGTGTGGGGGGAAGGGGGGGTGAGGATGTGTGGGGGGAAGGGGGGGTGAGGATGTGTGGGGGGAAGGGGGGGTGAGGATGTGTGGGGTGAAGGGGGGGTGAGGACGTGGGGTGAAGGGGGGTGAGGACGTGGGGGTGTGAGGGAGGGGGGTGAGGACGTGGGGGTGTGAGGGAGGGGGGTGAGAAAGTGGGGGGATGAGGGGGGGGTGGTGAGGAAGTGGGGGGAGGGGGGGTGAGGATGAGGCGTAGAGGGGTGAGGATGTGGGCGAAGGGGAGGCGAGGATGTGGGAGGGAGGTGGTGGGGACGAGTGGGGGGTGGGGGTGAGGATGTGGGCGGAGGGGGGTGAGGATGAGGGGGTGAGGATGAGGGATGGGAGGGTGAGGATGAGGGAGGGGGTGAGGATGAAGGGGGTAAGGATGAGGGAGGGAGGGGGTGAGGGTGAGGACGACGGGGGAGAGGGGAGGGTGAGAGGACGATGGGGGGCTGAGAGAACGGGGGGGTTGAGAGGACGAGGGGGAGGGTGAGAGGACGAGCGGGGAGGGGTTAGGGGAGGGGGGAGGGTGAGAGGACGACGGGGGGAGGGTGAGAGCACGAGGGGGGGGAGGGTGAGAGGACGAGGGGGGGGAGGGTGAGAGCACGAGGGGGGGGAGGGTGAGAGGACGAGGGGGGAGGAGGTGGGGATGGGGGGATAGGGTGAGGATGAGGGGAAAGGGGTGAGGATGTCGAGAGGATGGGGTTGAGGATGTGGGGGGGTTAAAAAGGAGGGGGGAGAGGATGAGGGGGTGAGGGTGTAGGTGAGGGTGGGGGTGTGAGGATGAGGGAGGGGGGTGAGGATGGGGGGGGTGAGGGGTGAGGACGAGGGGGGGGGGGAGGGGGTGAGGATGTGGGGGGGGAGGGGGGGGGTGAGGATGTGGGGGCGTGGGGGTGAGGATGTGGGGGGGGATGGGGGGGAGAGGATGTGGGGGGGGAGGGGGGTGAGGATGAGGGGGGGGAGGGGGGTGAGGATGAGGGGGGGAGGGGGGTGAGGATGTGGGGGGGAGGGGGGTGAGGGTGTGGGGGGAAGGGGGGTGAGGATGTGGGGTATGAGGAGGTGAGGACGAGGGGTATGAGGAGGTGAGGACGAGGGGTATGAGGAGGTGAGGACGAGGGGTATGAGGAGGTGAGGGGGAAGGGGTGAGGATGAGGGGGAAGGGGTGAGGATGAGGGATGGGGGGTTGAGGATGAGGACAGGGGGGAGGGTGCGAGGACAAGGGGTGTGAGGGGGTGAGGACAAGGGGGGTGGGTTAGGACGAGGGGGAGGGGTGAGGATGTGGGGGGAGGGGGGAGGATGAGGGGGGAGGGTGGTGAGGATGTGGTTGGGGGGGTGAGGATGTGGAGGGGAGGGGGTGAAGATGGGGTTGAGGATGTGGGGGGGAGGGGGGTTGAGGATGTGGGGGGGAGGGGGGTTGAGGATGTGGGGGGGGAGGGGGGTTGAGGATGTTGGGGGGAAGGGGGTTGAGGATGTTGGGGG